>NW_026928938.1:0-25000 GCF_032062105.1 Saccostrea cuccullata | reverse complement strand
GTCATGCAGGAATGCGTCTGCAAACTGAAACCGGTGATTATTTCATTAGTTGCTATGGACCCCTGTTCCCATGGCATCAGAAATAATAAAAAAAAAATCAAACCTTGCCAATTCCTTAGTACGGCTTTGTGCAGGGACAAAAATATATAGCTATAGTAGGAATGAATTAGTATTAATAGTATTAATTTGTTAGTGAGGACCTAAATTAATTTTTAAAAAGTTATAGGGGATAATGTAAGCGCAGAAATCCAATATTTTTTTTTCAAAGGGGGGGGGGGGGCATTAAATATCACAGATGTTAAGTCTCAGAATTTTTTGACAAGCAAACATAAATAAACTAAAAAGTAATAAGAATTCAAAATAAATAATAAATAAAAATAAATCTATTACAAAGGATATGTGATTTTATCGATATACCCCGCGCAGTACTAGTATATCACAATTTTTCCTTTCCTTTCCTTTTTTTTTGGGGGGGGGGGTAATATGTATTGTGATTCGGAGGTCTTAAGACCGGTGTTTAGGTGCATATCACAAAGTCCAAAAATTATTTGCGATTTTATTCTTCTTGAAAAGAATTTAGAATGTTTAATGGTAACAATTTCCAAAACAGTTAATTTTCAAAAATTTATAATCAACATAAGTTTTTGGTTTTAGTCGTAAGTTCATTTGTAAAACAGGATCTAGAGGTTCGGGCAATAATTATAGGCAGACAAAAAAAAGGCTGGATTAATTTCTTTATTTAAAAAAAATATTTTTAAAAAACTGTCAATTAAAACAACAGTAATTTTAAGACGTTGACCTAAAACTAAAAAAAAAATAAAAAGGGGGTGTCAAAATTATATTGCAGACTTTTTTCATTGACGTTGTAAATTTCTAATACAAACACTGACATATTTATGCAGAAACAGTTTTCGCATTAACAATGCGACTTCACCTCCCGCCATTTTTTTTACCTGTTACTCCAGGTAAACTGAGGAGTATACTCGCGTAACACGGGTTGATCACCCGTGTCGAAGATAGGTTGTTTTATTTACAACTCTAGTGACTCGTGTAACCCGTGTCGCTTAATCGAATATACCCTTAGTATTCACAGAGCTACCTGGGTATAGAAATCACGTGGTTAATTATAATATTCAACAGGTAACAACGTGGTCAAAATGACCTGTTAACTATAGAGAAAGTGAACACACGAGAACAGTTTTTTTTCTTTTTAACCATGAGCGCATGTTTGTCTATTGATCTCCTTTTAATATGAGGTAATATATGTAAATATACAACTACCATAAAAAGGAGAACAATAGACAAACATGCGCTGACTATGCATGAAGCCTGTAAAAAGGTGGGCGTACTCATTATCCTATGGAGATTCCAGAATATGCGATGACCCCTCCCTATAAAAACGACTTCGAACTTTGTTAATACGAACTTTTAATTAACGTAATTACACAAAGTTGCAGTTAAGACATTTACCATGTCTACCTTAAAAAGAAAAATGCCCATTTTTAAAATTGATTATGTCGCAATTTCTAAGTTTCCTTAAGTGCAGTCATCCTTTATGCAATATTCTAGAATGTAAGGTTATGCATATTAATCGTATAATCATTTGTACAAAAATTATGAAATTATTTCGAAATATATGGCAATTTAAAAAAAAATAAATAAATGAGTTAACTTTGTTATTTTCAGTATTTCTGCCCAGTGGCTATTGAAGTAAAGTATACAAATGTATCATAAAAATGTGATGTTTTTCCTAGGGAAAAATCTTATTTTTTCTTATTTTCTGAAAAGTTAACCTTTTATTATAGTTGTTTTGTGACAGCTAAATATGTGAAAGTAAATTTTGTAAAGTGAGATGACGTCTATAAGACCCTGTACTGTACCAGTATAGGAAGAAGTAGAACAGCAGAAATTGAAATTCATCTTCATTATAATCTTCTCTGTGTTGTACTTTTATACGAAATCTCTCAATCTTATAATTAAAATTAGATCCATGCAACTAGATCGCTACACAAAGCTTTGCAGAATATCTCGATCATCCGTGGGTAAAGAGAAAGTACGTCTTTCTTTTTTTTTGACAAGATAATATGCACTGTCTCAACAATTAAGCTATTTACTAATCTATATCTCTGTGTTCTCTTTTATCTGCATGATCGAGTGCATGCATCCACAGCTTTTAAAATCATCAAAAACAACTTGATAAATTTTCGGTTTTTATGAAAAACGAAACCTTACATTTTGCTTTTGTAAGCACTGAACTGATACCCTTTGTTTAATGCTTCTCGGAAGTGATTCTCTTATCCTGGAATTCAGAGATTGTAAGGTAAAAATAAGGAATACCGATAAGACATTTTTTTCTCGACAAAACTATGAGTTTAGCCCCCCCCCCCCTCCTTTCTTTCATCCGCCACTGCCTGGGCACTGAAAATCCCGGGTATTTTACTTAATATTAAAGTAAACTTTTGTATCCCTAATCCATGTATCGCTATACCCTATTACATCGATTTCTGTTCATCAGTATATTAATTTCGTTTTCCATATTTATAGAACATTTTGTTTTCTTCGGAATAAAAGGTTTGTACCCTTGATTTACAACATTATTAATAATTTGGCGTCGGAAGTAAAATGAAGGGGGGGGGGGGAGGGCTAATTGAAAGAGAAAAAAAAAATAAAACCTGAAAAAAACCCATCACTTGACCTTCTTAAAATTAGAATTCAAATTCTGTGAGTGTTGGTAAAAAAGGGGGAGGCTATAAACCTACGCCCTTATCTTTATCGTGTCTATCTTTGCAAAAAAAGTGGGGTTGGGGGCTAAGACCCCCCCCCCCCCCCCTGGTTCCGACGCCTATGGACTATAATTATCCATATCATTCACACAGTGTAGTGGAAACTAGCTGTAGCATTTTTCACAAAAAAATCTTTCGACTTCAGTTTCTTTTTCTTCAGAAGTATATATAGGCTGTGCGTAACAGGACAAAAAGTCTTCTATTTCCATTATATTTGATAATATTGTAAAATATTCATCGGAAGAAATTAAATGTATTCATTAAAAGAAATACATAGTTGTCAACTCTTTATCTTAGTCGGAAGATTTTTTTTTTAATTTGTGAAAAGAGCCACATCATAATAAAGTCCCTATTTATAATTTAATAATGGTCCCACTTAGGTAATTTTAATAGGATTATATGTATATGATAAAATTATTGCACATCATCATGGATCATTCTGTAAACTAGAAATGTGATTTTTGTTTACCCCATCTCAAAATAGGTACATGTACACTTTCATTAAATCAATTGGTCTCAGTATAAAGTCAAAATTATAATATATAGATCTAATCTTATCAATATATTGTCAGAGCTTTGCAAAAATTCTCTAAAACATTTGATAAGATTTACTGCATCACGAGGTTCAGGTGCGGATGAATTATTTTCTGACAGTATGATCAAGACAAGGGATTGGGTCAAGCCTTACCCACCGAGAATATGACAATGGAAAGAGGGGGGGGGGGTTCCAACCTCCCGGGTAAAATAGCAATCTGTACATGCTGTAACAAATAAAATACTCATCTTAAAAAAAGATAAATTTGAAAATATTAAGTATAAAAATTAACGGTAGATTATTGATTAATAATGTATTTCAAATTGATTTTATTTATCAAACTTGAAAGGCAAAGACCTAAATATTCCGTGGTGTGAAATGACCTCACTTTACCTTTGTACTCCATTCGGATTACATCTGGCGGTCTGTATTCGGAACATTTCGAGAAGCTTCCAACAGAGCAGTATATCGAACAACCTCGCCAACGTCGAATCAAGCCGGTTTTAGGCCAACAACTTTTTCTTCGTCTTTAGAAACAACCGAAATTATGGCGGAATCAGAGAGGACAGTAGTAGTAGCGATGGACGGAAGTGAGAATTCCGATTTCGCCTTTGACTGTAAGTGCTTTATTTGTGTAAATGTTGTCTTATTCGCACCCAACATGCACTTGACTGAATGTGCGTGGTTGGTCGATACAACCAAATCATTGTACCTAGGGCCTAGCTGTATCTACAGTTTTAACTTTAGAATATTGAAATATATGTATAAATGGTATATGGTATTAGAAGTTTATCGTTAAATATTAGCGACACTGAAAGGTTAACTTTCGTTATGAAATAGGTCATGCGTGACCGTGAATAGTGGAGAGCTGCATACGTGCATATAAATTCCAACCCTTGGTTATCCAGATTTTAAAGTTATTGACCCATTTCTCTGTAAGCATAGTTTAGTCGTGATAATCGTGTGCTGGCTCTCCGTCCTCAATTATTTACGACCATCACACCGGGAGAATGATTGTGAGAAAATTTTATTTCTCAGTCCGTGAACGAAATCGAATTATTTGGTCATTCCTCTCTCCTTATCCCCGCGGTGGGTAACCTCTGGAGGGGGTGATGTGTACAGAGTGGGGATGACAGAAAAACTTTCTAACGGAACATATGATGCAGAGTTTACAGACATTATCATGATTATTGTCGCGCTGTTAAAAAATACAAGTATATAATCTTATCGATTTCTTGAGTATGTTTGATCTGCACCCTAAAGCATTTTTGAACTAAACCCCACCCTGGGGGTGGGCCAGGGGGGATGAACATTGCAAATGGATGTAGAGAGCTATGTATAGGTTTTAACCACATTGTGTTTTTCCTTAAGAATTGTTGATAACTGGAATCAAACCTATTGATTTTTTTTAATTGAACATTGGCTCATTATAAAATGTAAAATCCCTGCAACCATCAGCCACAAAATCAATGAAGATATTATTAGAAGATGAATGGGAAAATAGCGAGATTGTGGTTGGTGTTGGTTTTGAGTGCCTGGTCACATTCATTGATCCATGTTGATTATTCCAGCAGGATTAAAAAGATAAAATCACACCAAATACAAAACACTTCCTCCTCGTGACCTTCATTTGTGCATTTTTCAATTTCACAGTTGGCTTAATAGAAAAACACAGCAAATGTAAATATTACAATTTAATTGATATGATCATGATGATATGTGATAACGTATGACTTGTGTTTTGTAGGGTACATGAAGAATGCGTACCACAAGGGGGATCATGTGATCTTTGTTCACTGTCCAGAATACCACACAGTGGTTCAGTCACGTAAGTTTAATATATCCCAGAGTTAATCATGTTAATATATATCTTTATATCAGACCCATTTCAGTTGTCCAATTATGTAAGTTTACTGTCTGCTAGTTCATGTAGTTAACGTATCCTTTATATCAGACCCATTTCAGTTGTCTAATCAATTCTCAGCTATGTGTACTAATCTTGATAAATCCCATTGATTATTCCCCATATCAAACTCGTTTCAACCAGCACTTAGTAAGTATATGTCAGCCCCATGGTGAGGATAGAACCTAGAGCCATTCAAAGTAAACAGTTAAAACATGAAGAAATTTTTTCTTAATGAAAGTATACTTCACACTTTTTGCAGATCTGCATTTGCAACAACTCAAAGCATTTTTGTTGTTGTAAAAAGTGGTTGACTATTTAATTTATATTACGGTAACATGCCTAAGATTTGTCTTAATGCAAATGAATTTCTTGATCATCAAAAGAGAAAATTCATTATTATTAGTGGAAGATATCAAACATACAGTATACATGTTGATGTATGCACAACCCTATCCATTCAATGTTATGTAATTCCACATTACAGTAGACTTTGTAAACTCCGAAATGCAGCCAGTATTCATTTTATAGAGAGAGAGCTAGAGATGTAGAGAGATTGCAATGTTGTTTTAACTACTGGTGAAAAGTAACTTTTTCCTTTTGGGAAAATTAGGTCAGAATCCCCCCTTTTAATCATGTAAATTGCATAATATTTTCTGAAAAGCTTTTTTTTAATACAGTTTTAAGATATGATCGCCCCTTCTATCGACATCTATTAGAATGGAGAGTTTTTCGGTAGAGCTCTAGCATCCAGTACAGTCATTCTCGTTTTCAATTTTATAATGGTAGTCCAATAAAATGCTGAGATAAATATGTGAAGAGCTGTACAATTGTTAAACAACTCTGTGTACGAAAAAAATCTCACCAGGAAATTTTACCTTCCTGCATGGAAGTGTTTTTGTATAACTGTAAGCTTTTAGGTTATTTTGGTATATAGTATAAAGAACCTAAATATTCTTATAAAGATGATGAGGTCTTTAAGCATGAAATACCATGTACTCCGATTTACTAATTGAGTCAAATCAACAAAATGCATTTTTGACGTGACTCACTATAGAATGTTAGAACTTAGATGTGTGACATTTGCATTTGGTAGTTCACAATGATAACATGATATATTTTAAAATGGCACTGTGGAACATGGTGGAATGAAGTGGTTTGCGTTGGTCCACTGACTAAAAATATTCAACTCTTAACAGATTATTGATGCACACCAAGTTTCCTTTACCATGTTAAGGAATGTTTACTGTGAAGTATGAATGGAAAAATATGCAACCTGGCAGATTAAAGTTTCGAGATAGAGATGACATTACTTTTTTAAATTTATACATTCTGAATGCACAGTCACACAATTGTATTCCATTACATCACTGTGTCGAGACCATCACTGTGTAGACACATACAGTAGGGATAGGCCAGACATTTAATTCCACACATACGTTGCTAAATTACTGTGAGAGTTGTAAAAGTTAAGGAAGAAATACCCACATATATATATATAATTGTTAACAATAGATCTAGAAGTTGTTTCATAGTAAAACAGGACTCCTTGCATCTGCAGCTGTCTATACGAGCAGATGTATAAATGTATTAATATTGTATGCACTGTATATTCATAAGAATTTGATTGCTATTAAACCAACCAAGTACAGAACAGCATATGGGAGAACTGAACACTTGCTGTGTACATAAGTAGTTAATGTGTAGAAGCTTGTGTTATTGTTTTAGACTAGTAATAATCAACACCTGAAATAAAACAACAACCCCCCTCCAATGCCCAAACATTTCAACTTTCCCAATTTTGAGACTAAAAGTTTCCAATTCATCTGTAGAGGAACAAACTAAAGTGACATCTTAGAAACATTGAATGAGTTGTGTCAGTTTTCCACTTCCTTTTAATTAGTAAGAGATTATTATTATTATTATTATTCTACTTTTATATAGCGCCCTATATAATTATGGAATTACTCTAAAGCGCTTTACACGTAGAAAACAATTACAATATAAAACAAAGGACGGGTACAATATAAAATAGCAAAAAGGTAAAATCATAGGGCATTTTTTTTTTTTTTTTTTTTTTAATAAAATAAAACCAACTGGATGCTCCATTGTGACTAGAGCCTTATAAACTAAAGGCGAGTCTAAAAAGATGTGTTTTTAGATTTCTTTTAAAAACTTCAAGTGACTGTTCTTTCCTAAGATCCAGCGGGAGGCAGTTCCACAGGGTGGCTGAAGATACATCAAACCTTCTATCTCCATACATCTTACTTCGAGTGCGTGGTTTAACAAGGCTCAGTGAATCCGCAGACCGTAGTGAACGTTGTGGGCGATAAAACTGAACAAGTTCCTGGATGTATTTCGGGGCTAGCTTCTGTAAGGCCTTGAAAGTGTACAACAGAATTTTATATTGTGCACGGTATGCCACAGGTAGCCAGTGAAGAGTTATGAGAATTGGTGTTATATGTTCATGTTTTCTCAAACGTGTCACCAGTCTGGCTGCAGTGTTCTGAACTTTCTGCAACTTTTGCAAGGATGTGGCATTGAGGCCAAACAATAGTGCATTGCCATAATCAAGTCTAGATGTCACTAAAGATCTAACAAGTGTCCTGCAAGCATCCTCTGTTATGAGTGATCTTATTCTACCGATGTTACGAAGATGGAAATAACAGGATCTTGTAACCGAATTGATTTGACAGTCCATGCTTAATTTGCTGTCGAAAAATACCCCGAGATTTTTAACACAGGAAGCATTACTGATGACTGATCCACCAAAAGCGAGTTTACGTCCTGTAAATTCATTTGCCATACGTTTCGGTGTAAAGATGATGAGTTCAGTCTTATCCTGGTTTAACTTAAGGATGTTGTTTTGCATCCAGTCTTGTATATCAGACAGACACCGTTCAAGTCTATTCGCAATGTCGTCCCAACTGTCCTTCGGGTTAATAATCAGGTAAACCTGTGTGTCATCAGCATAACAATGGTAATACATGTTATGTCTCCGGCAAATTTCTCCGATGGGTTTGGAGAACATACAATATAGACGAGGTCCTAAAACAGACCCTTGTGGTACACCAAACTGGAGTAAGAACTCTCTCGAGAATGTCGAACCTACAGCAATTTGTTGACTTCGACCAGATAAATAAGACTTTATCCATGAAAGCGCCGATCCTGTGATACCAAACGCGTATTCGATGCGACTGATTAGTATATCATGATCAATCACATCGAATGCAGCCGAGAGATCTAGCATTACGAGAGCAACGCATGAATTCTTATCCAGTGCAGAGGTAATATCATGGTGCACCCGTAGCAGGGCAGTTTCTGTAGAGTGACTACTTCGGTAGGCCGACTGCACGTTATCATGAAGCTGGTAAGCGTTTAGGTGTTTTTCGAGTCGAGATGCCACCGCTTTTTCTAATACTTTAGATAAAAAAGGCAAATTTGAAACAGGTCTGTAATTTTTGAATTCATCTTTGTCAAGTCCTTGACGCTTAATCAAGGGACGTACTATGGCCTTTTTGAAATCCAATGGTACTGACGCTTCTGAGAAGGATTTGTTGATAATTTCAGTGATGATTGGTAAAAGACTCTCCAAACATTGTTTCAAAACATTTGTGGGTATTGGATCTAACTCGCACGACTTCGTTGGTGCATCGCCGATAATGTCACATACCTCAGCAATCGACACTGGTTCAAACGCTTCCAGAGGAATGCCATCAAACTTGATGTCAGCTCGAAGGACAACTTCCATAGTAGGAGACTTGGTCAAGGAGCAAAGCTTTTCTCTGATTTTCTGAATTTTACCGATAAAAAATTCACCAAATTTGGATGCGAGATCGATTTCGCTGTCATGCTCTGGCAGGACTGATAAATTTGTGTTTCCCATGAGATTGTTGGTAAGTTTAAAAAGCTGTTTCGAGTCGCTGCCAATTTCCTGAATTTTGTTTATATAAAACTGACTTTTACAGTGTTGTATGAGTTTTGTAACCTGCATACATTTCTGATTGAAAATGTCCTTGTGGACTGCTAGGTTTGTTCGTCTCATAGTTCGTTCAGCCCTTCGGCGATCTCTCTTAGCAGAATAAAGATCATCCGTAAACCAAGGAGTATTCGGTCGTATAACAATCTCCTTTGATTTCAGAGGGGCATGAACATCGATGGTAGCAGTAAGAACTCTATTGTAGTGAATGATAAGCTTTTCAACAGATGCTTCCTTGTAAGTCACGTTTGAAAAATCAAGATCGTTTCTGAAATTCTCTATGTTGATGTCATGAATTTTCCGAAAGGTTACCGTTCTTCTCTCTCTCGGAGCTTTGGACAGACGCAGTAAAGTGCGAATTGCGAGGTGGTCACCACTTCTGTTTCCATTGTTGTCACATATACCAGGATCTGCTACAAATGGCGTTCCCTGTAATATAGAACTATCTTCTCTGGTTATCAACACATCTAACGTATGACCAAGACGATGTGTTGCATCGGAAATATGCTGCTTTAATCCATGTTCTGTTAGCAACTCTGTAAATGTTCTAGCATCTTTGTCGTTGGGATCATCAAGATGGAAATTAAGATCACCTGTGATAAGTAACTCACCAGGGATTAACACGAGACTGTCCAGATAGTTGGTCCATTCTTCAAAGAAAACGGAATTCTTGAATTTATTTGATTTAGATGGTGGTGGGCGATATATAACAGCGATGCGAATAAAGTTGTTTTTGACTCCAACAGAGCACTCTAGATGTTCAAAATGAGTGTATTTGGCATCTTTGTTCGCAGGTTTCACACTAACCTGTTTTTCGTGAATAATCGCCAGGCCTCCACCCCTTCGATCTACCCTTGGTTTATTTATGAAATTATATCCGTTTGGTGTTAGTTCAGACAAAATGGCGTTATCTGTGTCTGATCCTAGCCATGTTTCAGTCAGCACCATGAGATCGATGTTATTTGACTGAATGTAATCATTTATGGATACTGATTTATTTCTTGAAGATCTACAATTGAGAGTACATAGTGAAAGAGTTCCTGACGAGTTGGCTATTGGAACTCTACTTGTTTCAATTTTCAAAAGATTCGAACCATCTCGACAGCTTGTATTGTCAATTCTCTTTGTCCTGTGTTGAATCAATGTTGGAATAGGGAAGGTCCCACATGTTTCATTTGGAACTTTTGCGATAGAACAGGAATTGTTGAGAGTATCATTGAAGATGTACACTAAATTATTTCTATTAACCCCAAGTTGATGTTCCACATAGCTCAGCCGCCCAACACAGACAGTGTGGATACGTCTTATGAACCTGCGTCCACCCTTCGTGCCCCTTCTAACTCGAAAATGTTTGGCACGACCCGACACACCAACAGTGTTTGGCCTTACAATACACATCGTGCAGAAACTATATTAATTGAGTACGAAAAAATGTGGAGTGACTTGTCAACACAATCCAACCAAATAGAGAGATAGTTCGTACAGGGAATCGTACTGAAGTCAAAGTATATTTAGCTCAGTAGGAACATTTGTGGAGCGACTTGACAACACAATCTGAGCAAAAAGAAAGATAGCTCGTACCGGTAAAATCCCAATAGAGTCAAAGTAGAAAAGTTGAGTAAAACAATTTGTGGAGCGACTTGGCAACACAATTCAAACAGCGAGAAAGATAGCTCGTACCTATAAAAAGCAATACAGTCACGGTTCAGTGAACTTAAAATTAAAAACTTTAAACTAAAATTTCACTTAAAAACGGAAATTTAGAGAACAAAGGATTCAACCTTTTGATTAAGCGACGTGTTATATAAAAGCTCAACAAATCTTAAAACTAGAACCTTAGTAACAAAAGAGCAATCAAGTTATATAGTCAGAGGTGGAGCTGCCATGTCATAGCGCTAACACACTCAGTCACAGTTGTGATGTGGAGAGAGGTGTGACAGTTGTAGATAGCCAA
Organism: Saccostrea cuccullata; assembly: GCF_032062105.1. Lineage (NCBI taxonomy): Eukaryota > Metazoa > Mollusca > Bivalvia > Ostreida > Ostreidae > Saccostrea > Saccostrea cuccullata. Next base: position 13,846 of record NW_026928938.1, on the reverse strand, counting down.
ACATAATTGATAACTTCAAAGCACAAAGCAGCCTAAAAATATAAGATGGATATGTAAAACAGTGATTGCTAGTTGTTTATTCTTTAAGATGCAGAATAATAGTCAATGAGATTAGAATTAACATAAAAATAAATTGACATTTGTTGATAACAGAAAATTCCGTTTTTTCTCTTTTGATGCTATTTTTCCCAATTTTACTTTTAAAAAACATTTCCAATGGGTAGGAAAAAAATTTATGTTTACGATAATTTTTTATAAGTAAGGTTTACTATGACACTGCAATCCTCGAGTGGCTGAGATTGTCGGAGATTGACCTTAGAAAATATGTGTACACAGCGCTATCTTTGTGTGTCACAGCGATATAGGTATTCCCACTCAGCAGTGTTTGTAAGATCGTACACTGTCCTCTTACACAGGGATAAGGAGGGACTTACTGTATTTGTTCTTTAAAATTCTAACAAGAATTTGACTCTAGGACTACTGAAAAATTGAAATATTTTACTGAAAATAGGAATGGTAGCTGTCTTTCACATGATAGAGCAGATAGTGCATCTGTGTAAAAAAGCAAAATAAAACAAACTCTGAATTGAATTCATCAGTTTTCCCATCAAATATGCTTCAATTATGTTTGTTGTAGAGACACTTATTGACTTTCTTCCATATTATCATGATAATGGTTTTTCACTTTTATTATGCCTATTTTGAGAATCGTGTCATTTTAATGGTATTTACTTGTGGTGTGAATTATGGAGCCATTAGGAATGAACTGAAATGTTGCTCAGTTTGAGACACATAACTTTATAGTATTATAAATTAATATAAAATCTTATCTTTTTTTTCAATGTACCAAAAATGAAGTGCATGGAATATTTTGGTTTTGACAGGTTTCTAAATCCTTCTGAAATCCTGCATTTCACATTGTATTGTATCAATTGAATAATTTCCAAAAAATTGACACAATCTGAGTACAATTCTGATGTTCTTGATATAAAGAATAAATGGCTGTTGACACAGTGCTTCAAATTCTGTCATTTTAACAAACAAAAAATGAAGAATGCTAAGACATTTTGTAACAGTCGTGCCAACTTTTTGAAAGAATTTCTGATAAATTTGATTTATTATAAATTGAAATTTGTTTTACTTTACATAAAACATACATTTTGAGGAGGAAAAAAAACATGAAATTGTTTACTGTATATATGCATCACGGCTGTTTAAATACCACATTGTTTTGTACCTTACACCTGTTTATAATGTATTCTGTCATAGACAGCTCTGCACTAATGTGTACATTTACAATGTTAACTGAAGTGTGAAGTTGTAAACAGTCACTTTGTATATATATATACAGTAAACCTGCTGTTTAAGTACAATAAGATTGCTCTATACAAGTGTCACATGAATTTTGTAACAAAACTTAAGATTTTTCAGTTCAAGGACTTCCTTTTTAACAAACTTTTGTGACGGTGGAAGTCTATTCATTTACTTAACCCAAAATGTTGCTAGTAATTATTCTTGCCTTCCACTGGAAAATTATATGGATCTACAGTGTAGGCGTTGGTCCAGTGAACATGATTTAATTACGCACTTAGTTCTACCAGTAACAGATCTGTATTCACTATTTGTATAAACAGAAATTAAAATATAATAGAATAGCATTGTAAAGTTATTTCTTGTTAGCTTCTCTCGTGCACAGAATTACAGCAGTGCTGGGTTTGGAGATCAGCTACTTTTTGTTGGTAACTTGGTAGCATTGACAGTCCAAAAATATTGTGAAATGTAGTTAGAGGAGGTGTTTTTATTGTCTGTAGCTATGGTGTTGTAGCTATAGTTTTGTAGCTATGGTGTTGTAGCTATACTAGAGCAGATATTTCCAAATTGACTGTCATCTTTTCTTGTTTGAGAACTTTGGTAATGTAGCTCTATGTTGATGACAGGTGTTGTCATATTGCTGACATGTGTCTTGTTTGTAACCATGGTGATGACAGATTTTGCTATATTGACTGAAATACATTTGATATGTATGTAACCATGGTGATGACAAATGATGACATATTAAGTGATATGTGTCTTTTTTGTAACTATGGTGATGACAGATTTTTGCTAGATTGACTGATATGTGTCGCTTGTATGTAGCCATGGTGATGTCAGTATTGACAGATGCCATATTATTGACTGGTAATGGTACTGTTTGTAACAATGCTTATTTCAATTGTTACTATGTTGATTTACTTTTCTTTTGTTGTTTGAAACTATGATGATGGCAGATGTTACTATGGTGATTTACTTTTGTTTTCTGGTTTGTAGCTATGGTGATGGCAGATGTTACTGTGCTGACTGACATGTGGAAAGAGGAAGAAAAAAGAATCAAAGAATTGCTGGAGAAACTAGGTCAGCAGATGAAGGACCACGGGGTAAGTGACCAATGAAAATGTAGAAATTATGATGCATTGTGGGTAAGTCTGAAATAGTGAAAGCTGCAGAAAATTGTTAGTGCATGAAATTATTAGCAACAAACTACAAAGCATTACCAAAAAAAAAGTGTGACGATATGAATAAAAATAGACAAAGAATGGAGAAAAAGGAAGTTCTGAAGTGATAAAAGGACTGTTAATGTCATCAAATATCTGAAAACTCTGGCCTTGGATTGAATAAGAACAAAATTTGGAGTCCAGACATTTTTGTTGATTTAATGTTTAAAATTTTTAGAATAAGTTTTAATGGGTTCAATGTTTTGGTTCTTGAGGAAAAGAAATGTGGTTATTTGACTTTATGGTTGAAGAAGTGTTCAATTTAACCTATAGATTTTATAATCATATTTATATATTTATGCATCACTTGTAGAAAGTGTTTATAACTGTCTGTTTTTCCGTTCATACAGATTGGCGGGAAGGTGAAGAGTATCGGAGGCAGCCCAGGGGAGGTAATCTGTCAGGTGGCAAAGGACGAGAACGCTGCGCTGATCGTGACCGGGACCCGGGGGATGGGGAAGATCCGCCGTACCTTCCTCGGCAGCGTTAGCGACTACATTCTGCACCACGCTCACGTCCCCGTGCTGGTCGTCAGACACAAGGATGACCCCAAGAACTAGAGGTCACCCACCCCTCCCTGGGGCCTCCCACCCTCAAATTCTCACGGAAACCAGTGTCATCACGAGTAGCTCTCATGGATTCAATTTTTACTTTTGACCCTTTAACTTACAATTCACTGGTGTTCTTATGCAAATTATGTCCAAAATGCTTTTGTTAACTCTTTCAAAGAAATGACTTTCTCTTTTGTATACTTGATTTAAACTGCTGAAAACTATAGAATCAATAACCAGATTTTGAAATATTTGTGAAAGTAAGGAATTTTTATGAAGATATGAACAATTTTTTATGTTCATTTTAGACGTCTTACCTAATAAGCATCATCATTTTCCCTTACGCATTGACTTTTGTACCGTTGAATGGATTTGTAATTTTCTTGACAAACTTAGGTTTCACTGATTGATGTTTGTGTTTTTTTTTATCTGAAGTGAAGTTGTGGATTAGTTTTTTTGGCTGAATCCCAAACATAAACAGAGAACTGGGGGAGGAGAGGTCAAGGTCATTGCAAAGAGATGCCATAATCTTCAAGTATTTTTAGTGCTACCCAAGTTTGTACCCATATGTAGTATTTTTTTTTATCAGATGTATATTTCTTGTTAAATCGTATAAAGCAAAACCGAGTAAAAGGATTCCATTAAAAGAAAATGTAAAACATTGTATATTTGGAAGTTTATTTAAAATAATATGTACTAGTAGTTGTGTCAGTCATTTCTTTTTTCAAAATATATGTCATTGGTGCATGTAATGCGTGATAAATGCCATCAAAAGACCAATAAAATTCGATATCTTCTCTGTAATCAGTAAATAAACTGAAGTCATAGAAATTGGAATGTTGTACTCTATTACAGTAAAACGCACTCATAGCAAACACGCTTGTAATGAATTGATGCTTATAGTGAAGCGATTTTTATCCCGTTTAACTTTATAAAATGGTGAATATAATGGATAGCAATTATTGCCGATAATGAAGCAATTTGTTAGCAGGGTGTTTTACTGTGGTGTATCAGAGTCAGGGAGTCACCTGTACGCAGAGCTGTAATTCTGTATTCATCCAGGATGGGAGTTTCAATATACGTATTATCAGATCGTTAACTGCAGTTAAGAGTTGTAAACCGTAGTTTACAAATCTATCAGATAATCTATGTTCTGCAATTGCAGATGATTGTGTTCGGTGTAAAGTACAGTTCACGGTTCTGAAACGTAGATTATCGTGTTAACTATGGTTATGTAAAATATATATTAACGTTGTTTACTATAGTTTACAGTCCATAAACTATAGTTTACAAACGATAAACCTAGTTTATCGACCGTGAAACTATGTTTAGCTAATTTTTGTGAATATGGCGTGCCATAAGTATCTACAATTGTACAATTTACTGAAAAGAAAGGACAGGTCCTAGGGCCTACTGATATATGATATAGAATTGTTTTGAATTTATTTCAATTAAATAAAAAGCATGTAAAGTTCTTTGAAATGCGATGTCGAACAAGTTTTCCTCCCGCAATATGCATGCAAAAGAGCAGACAATTTTATTACACGTTCCGAATGAACTGCGTTATTTACTGGGATTTTATTTTTCCTTCATAACAAATGTTAGCCAAAAAATAACGTCAGATTAATTTTTTAGAACTTTACGTAAAATAACGTCATTATCAAAACTGACACCAACAGCGTTCGCAACGTCATTATTCTACTAAAACTCTAAAGTACGGGGGAAAAAAGTTGACCTTAACAAGACATAATTTTTTTGGAACTTGAAAAGTTACCTACATGTATTGAATATAATATTGATTATAATAAACAGTTTTTGATTGTTTAAGTGGACCACTTAAAAACGTTTTGAGAGATAAAAACAAAATATATGCATATATATTTATATATACAATGTAGTTATAAATCTGTGGATGCTCATCAGACAGCCCACAGTCAGAGATTAATAGTTACAAAGAATACTGCGGATTTATAATTCTTATATCTATCTGGCTTGTATAAGTATTTAGAATTTTCTGAACGTAAAGTGCAACCTGGCAGATTTAATTTTGATATAAACAGCTGATAAAGATGTTTTTTTTTATTATTTTGTATGCACAGTCACGCAATGTTATAATCTTAACAGCCTGTCTCCGAGAAAAGCATGCAAATTAGTCCGAAAGCAGGTTTCTCCGATTGCCTTCAAATTTTATGAGCTAAATCTACTATGCATAAAATGAAATCAGACAATTTTTTACTGAGCTAATCAAACCCACATACGTTTTATGGCCTGTTACTAAAAATAGCTCTTATGCAAGAAAATTTGGGGTATTTTTTTAACATTTTAGACATATTTGAAGAGAGAAAAAAATTGCAACTTTAAAAATTATTCAAATATTCTGTTTGTAGTAAAAGAATAAAGGTTAGTTCTTTTTAAATACATAGACAGAATGATTGACATTAATTTTGTTTTAGTGCAAATAGGTCATGAAATTGGCAATGTTCCAAAATTTGGAAAAAGTGACACTTTTTAGTGGAATTGAAACTATTCTAGTTAAAAGGGGGGATGTTTTAACCCAATAAATTGTAATGCTTATTGTTAAGAATACCTATGTTAACAAAATATGAAAAAATTACCCTTGGCCAATGTACACTTTAGAAAATATTGAAAGTCAAAGTTTGTGTAATTTTCACATAAATAATTTCAAGGATACAATTAGCGCTACTCAAAAAATAGCTCAAAACATGTCCAAAACGAAAAAAAGTTATTTTCTAGAGTTCTTCCTATCTGTATTACAGAATTTAAACAAACATAGCTCTCAATTTAATACTTAATGACTTTAAATTTTAAAAAATACATGGAAAAAGAGGCCGGGGGGGGGGGGGGGGGGGACTGGCTATGAATTCTTTATAAACCTCTAAATGGATAAACTTAAGTATAAACCTTTATTATTCAATTATAGCCTTTTGATGAGGTCAATCCCTCGATATATAAACCTTAAAGAAAGCATATCGACCGAGCACGAAGTGCGAGGTCAATATGCTTTCTCTAAGGTATATATATCGAGGGATTATATGGAATCATAAGGCTACAATTGTTTTATTATTTTTTATTAGTTAATAAGAAATGTCTTAAAATTCTTCTTTATAATACCCAGTAACTTCTCATACAAAGCATTGTTATGTCATTGTATTATGACATCACAGTAATGAAAACCAGCTGCAGTATCTGTTTTTAGAAACATCCAGTCTATAAAGACTATTGTGATGTCAGCACTATTGTTGTTTCCAGAAGAACGTTTTCAAATTTAGAAACAGCAGGTTTATAAATTTTTAAAATAGAAACATCCAGCCTGTAACACTTTTTATACTTGATCATGTTATCCATGCAGTTTGAGCCAATCAAATAGCTGGTACAGTAAAGAAAAATAATAACACTTTTTATACTTGATTATGTGATCCAGTTAGAGCCATTCAGATAGTTGGAACAATAAAGAAAATAATAATTACTTTTAATGCATGTATACATACTTGGTCAATATTTACACAAGTGAACCAGGTGAACACATTATTCATCATACTAGCCATTTGATCAACATATTCATTTGAGTGTTAAAGTACAAACAATTTCTGCAAATTTTCAACATCATCTACACAAACATATAGATATTTCAGACAAGTTCTTTTTACTGGGGGAAGGTGAAATGACTTGAAAATTTTTTTTTTGATGAATGTGACACAATACGTCCTCCTTTTTTGGAACTACTTAGCTATTTATTTTGTTTATAAAATTTCATCATTTGCACTCATTACTTTCTTCTTCTGCCATAAAACACAATCTGGACATTTACTGCTCTCTAACAATCTTCACATATCATAGACAAGAAATTGTTCACTTTCTGGGAGAATCATTTTCTGGATTTTGAAGCCAAACCAATTCATTTTCCTGTTGGCTCTTACATGTATTGAACTCCACCAATGCCTGTTCCTGATAGGACACTTCGCAGTTTGTATCAGTAAATTGTGAAACTCCATAATGCTTTGAGCATTTTAGTAGGATACAAATTTGCTGTGATGTTCTTACTTGATCTTGAATTTGTAAAATAAGTGAGATTTACAACTGCCAAATATTTTTCAAATTTCAAAATTGAAAATTCTTTTTGGTCTGATGAATATTAACAGGAGTTATACATGTATTGATGATTACTACTCTCTTTGCTTGCTGTAGTGTTTCGACAACTTTCACAACTGGTATCATCTTTCACTTGATCAGTCAGAGCATGGTTTTATTGAAATGGCTTTTCAGTTCTGCTCCATTGTTCCTGCTTTCTTGGAAAAACTGCATAACCTATGAAACAAAATGTACCATGAAATGAAAAGAAATATGTCCTCCTTCTCTGCGTATATATCAGTAAAATATGATGACAGAAAGAATAATTTTTTGTACATGCATAAGTAACCGCTAAATGGAGGAAAAGTGAAGTTTGATCTTTGGAAAGGTCTAAGTAAGAAAATAATGACAAAATGATTGCTGTCATCAACACTGATTTTAAGAATATTAAGTTTATAATTAAAACAAGAGGCCCATGGGCCATATCACTCACCTGAGCACTGTGGCTAGCATAAAAGCAGAAATTAGTTTATTATTGATAAAGTTTAAACCCAAAGTAGTCCCAATCATTCCTAAAAGGCGAGAGGGTATGATTTGCACAAACTTGAATCAACACTACCCGAGAATGCTTCCACATAAATACATGTATGACCAATCATGGCTTTGCTATTCTTAAAAAGATTCTTAAAGAATTTTGTTATGTATTTCTATGTAAAACTTTGGTCAGCCATTTTTGCCCCGCCCTACCCCCAAGGGTCATGATTTGAACAAACTTGAATCTACACTACCTGGGGATGCTTCCACATAAGTTTCAGCTTTCCTGGCACAGTGGTTCTTGAGAAGAAGATTTTTAAAACATGCCACCTTATTTTCATTAATTCCCAATTATCTCCCCTTGAATAAGGGCGTGGCCCTTCATTTGAACAAATTTGAATTCCCTTCACCCAAGGATGCTTTGTGGCAAGTTTGGTTGAAATTGGCCTAGCAGTTCTTGAGAAGAAGTCAAAAATGTGAAAAGTTTACAGACAGACAGATGGACAGACAGACAGTAGACGGACAGACAGACAAATGGCGGACAAAATGTGATCAGAAAAGCTCACTTGAGCTAAAAACTTCTCCAATACATTTCTATGTAAAACTTTGGTTGGCCATTGTGGCCCCGTCCTAGGGTAAATCATTCACATTTACACTTAGACTTGATCTGTTGATAATTAAATTAGTGTGATCAAGTGATCAAGAGAATAGCAAAAATCAGCTCTTTATGTACCAAACAAAGTAAGAAATCACTGGCTTTATCATTATGACAAAACTGTGTCACTGAACATGCTGAATAGCTCTATTAAAGAGCATTTGACTATTATAATAATTTTTTTTTTTCATATATAAGACTTCTAAAAAATTCTTACCATTTACATCTGGATCAGGACACTTGTATTTTAATGTATTGGGGTCCAAAAAAATCCTCTGCACGTTGACAAATGTTGCTACAAGAAGTGAAAGTTAAAAGTAAATTATTTGTAACTTTACCCAGGTTTGTTATACAATTTGAATAATTTGGACCTCTCCAACATATGGTATACTAATTAAATATCATATTGTGAATGTTTAAATGTTCTGTATAAACTTTCTGTTTAATATGAGTTCATATTATCATGACCCATTACCTTTCTAAAATATCAGTTTTGCAAAAATGTGTATTCATTTTGAATACCTGGTACATTAATTGTTAAAGTAAATATGATAGAAAAATATGTGTGATAGTATTTGGATAAAAAAACCTTTCCTTCTTTGAGTACCTGGTACTTTTATATATACTCTTTAGTTAAGACTTATTTTGAGTAGCAAACTATTCCACTACTTGCACAATACCACAATTCAAAAGCATAAATTACATGTATGCGAATCGAAGCATATGTGCAGTTGAAAGTTGAATATTTTTTAATCAGAGAAGTTACAATTTTTACTCCATCTCTTAACAACTGTTTGAACTTTCTTAATTTCTTTACAAAAGTATACATGTATGACATATCAAACAATAAACACGACTGTTCCTAGTTAGAACATTTTCATTCATTATCTAAATTCTATTACAATTTCTATATATATCACTGTAGGTATTGAAATTGGAGCTGCAACTTGGATGTCCAATTTTTTTTATTGCAGAATTATTTCAAGAAGAGAGAAAAAATATTTACAATCTTCTGTTGTTCATATTTGCCACATTGCTATGAAAGAACTTTTTATAACCTATGATTGAAGCAAGATTGCATTATCTTTGTCCTGTACAATATTGATTTCTTAAATAATTCTATATTTGCCTGTACAGAAGTCTTTCTTCTAAAACACTTTAATACTTCATTTTAGTCTTACTGAGCATACAGGTTTTAATTTAAATACAAATCTAACATTATAATACATTATATAATTTTTATGGCAAAATAAAATTCTTAAAAATGCAGCTCATATTGCTTGAAGTAGAGATAAGATATTTGGCCTACCTGTCAGCATGGTCAGATCCTTCAGTTTCTCGTCAACCTCAAGGTAGCAGAAGTTTGTTATTCTTCTTCGCCATTTTTACCATGTTAACCCCCCTCCCCCACGTTATCCGTATGTCTTGGATAGATTCATAACTTTAAATATACCACCGTATACATGGTCAACATGGTCATGAGAAAAAAAATCCACATTTCACAATCAATCCTCCAGTCGGTCCATAACTTTTTCCCATACAACTTGATACTATAGCATCTCGGTCGGAGCTTTAAAGAAGCGCAAACAGTGTGGTGGATCCTTGATACTGTCATACAAATAAAATACATACACGGCACGAAATGTATAAAAAATCTCCGAAGTTGCATTGTCCTCTTGGTGACCCTTACACATTGGAATGTCATTTCCGCCTTTTTCACATGAAGACTTCCACAACGGGAGATAACTCTTATGCACACTTACTCATTCTTGTCATCTTATTTTCTTTTATCATTTTTGGAGTAATTTTAAGTTTTATCAACTTTTAAATTTTTACAGCCTTTCTAAATATAAATTCAGACTAAAATATTTTTATTGGTCATCAAATGAATCCATATTAATGGTATTTGATTAATTCTATGGTACAAAATGAGATCTTTGCTAATATGCTTAGGTCATCATTTCAACAATTTATAAAATATATCTGCACTAAATAGCCAAGGGTGAATTTTTTATATTTGATAGAACATAAATCAATTATTATAAAAAACTTTATTTGATCAAATTATTTTATCCCTCACCGCTGTACCACTGTACTAAATATCCATAATAATTCTGAATTTCCAAACTTCCCCTAACAAATGGCTTCTGTATAGACTGCAGATAGTTGTAATCATTATGGAAAATAGATATTTGTAATTTTTGACATATATGTATTTATGAAATAATAAAATACTGTATTGAAAATAATTATGCAGTGACTTTATCAGGCCTCAAACTTTCCTAATTTTACCTTCTATATAATGCCAATTATTGCTAAATATAGAAATTGGATTGTTACTAAAAATAGATGCATGTGACACACTTTTACAATTTATTTTTTATATCCTAATACAACCCAGATCTTAAAAATATATGACAAGATGAAAAGCTCTATACACCCTTTTGGACATTTTTTCAGATTTTGCATGTTTTTCTCAGAGACAGGCTGTTAATTGTATGTCGTTACATTTTTTGCGATGTAATTGTCATATATATACGAGTAAAGTAGGCAAGCGTGAAGGCACATAAAGTCCTACAAGTATTCATAATCCGTCGGTAATATACAGAGGAGACAGAGGAATGCCTAGAAGTACAGATGGCATGAGAGAAACTGAATGTAATTTCTATTTCTAAAAAAAATATTACATGATACCGTAATATTAACGGTCTCTAGACATGTAGCCATTACAACAGTTTATAATAATGTCGTGGTGATGTGACAAGTCCAGCTGCCTGTAAAGCCTAAGTAACTTTATCTTATCTGAGATGTACGGACCAGGTAATCAGCAGGTGTAATCAGCAGGTGTACTAAAGGTGTACATAAAGTAAATGTCAATATGTAAAGCCTTCCCTGTCCTTTTTATTATGAGGGGATGGGGTCATACAGACCTAGTATTCTTGAATCAGCGATTGTTAATCTTTATCATTTCCTTTCTTTTGGCACATGTTGAATTGAAATTATGTGTAGGTTCTGTTTAGGTGTATAGGGAACTACAAGTGTATTTATGTATATTTTATTGAGAGTTAAACAAAATACGACTGTAAACTAATTATGTTATTCATACAGAAGTACACGGTGAAGTATAACATTGAAATCAGGGGTCCGTTAAACGTGTATTGACCGCCTTCACAGTTTGGTATGATTGTTCAAAGATTTTTTTTAAAAGATCAATCACTTTTCGTTATCTTAAGCTTTTTATTGTTATATACATGTATGAATCTAGAATACCAGTATCCATTGAATACACAGTGCATGTGACAGTAACAAGCACTTCATTTAAACAATAAAATGCTTTCTTTGTTATTACTGGAATTAACGGAAGCAGCTGTTGCAGAAAAAATACATAACCCGCGTAATTTTTTTCTGCATTAGCTGCGACCGTTAATTCCAGTAATAACAAAGAAAGAAAGACATTTTATTGTTTATATTTATATCTGTTTAAATAATCATTTAAAGTAGGATCAAAAAGATTAATTATTGTATTAATAATGCGAACGTCTTTATACGTTTCATTGATGGAACAGCCACTGAATAAGAAATCTGTACAGGCGATATGTCGACTGTAGTTCATGCAGTGATTAACGCAATGGGATTTCTTAAGAAATAAAGGAGAAAATATTCAGCGGATGTAAATATTATGTACATAAGTAGAGTGAGATGTAGAAAAGACCACTGAGTTATTAACGTCCAAGTAATGGCGTACACTTCAAACAGATTCGGTGTATTGTGAAAAAATCATTACATATATTGTCTTCTTAAATTCTAATTCTGCACTCCACTTTTATGTAGGAAATGATAGAAAATATACTTGCATCAACATAAATGTATAGTATGCAATTTGAGCTTGAAACTGTTCAAATACTCAATACATTTCATTTTATATGCGACATTTGCTTTAGTGTCCTATTATTAATGATTTTAAGAAAAAAATAGATGGAAGTTAGGAATTGTAAAGATTTCTTTTATTGATTTAAATCAGTCATATATTTTAATGGAGAGTAGACGCATGATAATTTTTTTTGTTCAAATGACGGGTGTGACCGGTCAGCAGGGGATGCTCACTCCTCCATGGCACCTGATCCCACCTCTGATGTGTCGGAGGTCCGTGTTTGCTCTGCTCCTGACAATCTAAAATATAATGTCTTTCAAAGAACAAGTTTTACTTTCAGCGATAAAAGAATTGAGGTGTAAAAGTCGAGGACAATTCCCCGGTCTCAAAAAAAAGACATTCCTCATTACTAAGAGTTTATGAAAAGTTATATTCCCCCTGTGCGCTCTCTTCCTTATATAATCATTGGGATCGCTTTTGTTTAAAATGTTACAGTTGTTTATTGATAGATGATTTCAAATTCTATATATTAACCTTATCCTCATCATACTTTTTATTCATAGAGAACTTGGTACAGGGGCTTAATACAATTATGACGTCATATGTCACAGATATTTACAAAATCAAGGGATAAACATCATATGACATATCATTTTTCGGACAGCTTATCACATTATGTGACAATTCAGAGATTAATGTCACATCATATGTCACGGAGCTTAACATGGTTTAAAGTCATATCCAGATTATCAGGATTTCACTCTATTCCCATCAAAAATTTTGTATAATTAAGCCTTTAAAAAGCCAAAATCATTAGGGGTCAATCTGAAAAAAATAGAGTACTAGTATACATGTTGAAATGCAAAAATTATATAATTATAATTTCTAACACAACAAGAGGCCCATGGGCCACAACGCTCACCTGAGCACTGTGTCTAGGAAAAAGTAGAAATTGGTTTATTATTGAAAAGTTTTATCCAAAAGTAGGCCCATACCAATCATGGATTTGCTATTCTTGAGATGATTTTTAAAGAATTTTACTATATATTTCTATGGAATACTTTGGTCGGCCATTGTGGCCCCGCCCTACCCCCGGGGGTCATGATTTGAACAAACCTGAATTTACACTACCTGAGAATGCTTCCATATGAATATGATCAATATTATTGCTTTGCTATTCTTGAGATGAAGATTTTTAAAGAATTTTTCCTATATTTCTATGTAAAACTTTGGTCGGCTACTTTGGCCCCGCCCTACCCCCGGGGGTCATGATTTGAACAAACTTGAATCTACACTACCTGAGGATGCTTCCATAAAAATATGATCAATTATGGCTTTGCTATTCTCCAGAAGAAGATTTTTAAAGAATTTTCCTAAATATTTCTAGGTAAAACTTTGGTCCAATGGGCAACACTACCTGAGGCTGTTTCCCCATAAGTTTCATCTTTCCTGGCACGGTGGTTCTTGAGAAGAAGATTTTTAAAACATGCCAACAAATTTTCATTAATTCCTAATTATCTCCTTTTGAATGAGGGCGTGGCCCTTCATTTGAAAAAACTTGAATCCCCTTTACCCAAGGATGCTTTTTGGCAAGTTTGGTTGAAATTTGCCCAGG
>NW_026928937.1:0-35716 GCF_032062105.1 Saccostrea cuccullata | reverse complement strand
TTCATTTTGTTTCATAATTTCATGAAGAGGGCGTGTATGCATATTTTCACCAAGAGATTTGTTTAAAAATCGAATTACTTTTTACAGTATCTTAAAAAGAACATACACTACCTATGGACTTTAATGTAAGATTTAAGGTGCAATTAACATCTTCAAAATGCTACCCCCGCCCCCCCCCCAATAAAAAATCGGACCATTCATTTATTAGGTACAAAATATGGTCGTTATACATTGAATACCTTAAAACCAATCATGCGATATGTTTTTTTTTTCTAGATAGTGTCGAAAAAAAAGTAAGTAAAAAAAAGATATGTAAATAAAATTAATGAGGCGTAAATGTGAATAAATTGTGTTAAAAAGAAGATAAGCCGAAAAATGCATACTAGATTTAAACAAATGTCCAATTATCGTTAAGACAACGAGAACTGGTCAAACGCCTTCTCGTACATGTGTAATGTAGGTTACTTGTGTTACTTTATGTATTTAGTATTGTCGAATATAATTTTACTGCAAAATACATGAATACAACATAAATTAATTGAAATTTAATATATTCGACTTTTATATACTGGTATAAAAAAAGAGATGATGCAAATATAGTACATAATATACACATGATATACCTAATGGTTTCCTACATTTAATAGATGACCGAGGCTCTTTTATTTTCTGTACGTCGTTTTTTTTTTTTTTTTTTTTTTTTTTTTTTTTTTTTGTTTTTTTTTTATAGAAACATCAAAAAGCGAGGCACTGGACACTCCAAAAGAAAATCGACGTGGTCAAAGAAGACTTTGTCAAAGAGACAATACATATGATTAAAATAAAAGAGAGGTAAACAAAGATACGTACATATACCCAATATTCTTCTCGAGGATATCTTGAGGAAAAAAACCTAAAAAGATTAATTCGTACAAACCCTAATCTGATTACACGACACTAGTTAAGATGTCATCAAAGAATCACTTAGATGAACTTCGTGGCTTTGCATAAAATATTTTTACTGGTAAATGAAAATCGAATCCTATTTTGCCTAAATGTGATTATGTGCAAAAATTCTTAACTTGTTGCTTGACAGTATATCAAGTGTAAATTACTCTTTGGATGATAATAATGATTATAATCAAAAAAGGGACTAAATTTAAAACAAAAAAAGACATCGATCAGAATATTAATAATAAAATTCAATGATAATTATATCCTTATTACTTTGAAAAGAAACCTGTAGTTGAACATCTTCCGTTAGTATGTTGTTTCGATAGCATTTAATTTCTTTTGAAACAGCTGATGAAAAATCCTAACAGACATGGATAAGTAGAACTCGATCAGCAAGTAAAAAAAGTATTTTCATCCCAATTGTATTTGACCTTATATATGGCATGTATGAACATCGTAGAAATAAATTGATGGTTTGAAAGAATGAGATCTAGAAGTAATTGAACTGATGCATATTATATTCACATTCATTCCTGAATTATATTTCATCTTTTTATCTAATCCTCTATATTTCATGCTATTTAAATATAACTACATGTTTTTATTATTTCAGAAAGCCAGATTGTTTAGTGATATTGATGCTATTCTGCTTGACCGTCATACTTTACATATTATTGTATAACAATATACCAGGGACACTGAAAATAAGAATGACCTATATATTCTCCAAACGTCACGACAATGCAGAAAACTGCATAAGTATTTGCAAGATTCTGAAATAAGATGTGTACAATCCTGGCGTAAGGTTTAAAATTGGCGAAACCGAACTAAATTGTAAGAAAAGAACATCTTTTACATTTGAAAATAGACACAGGCTTGAAATTAATTGGACAGCAGTTAGACTTTCTAATGAATCATCTACTTTTTCAAACTGTACATACGAACCTATTATTATAGCAGACTACGCCCCTAATCATAAATTCTGTCGGTATGGACCGGAAAGTACGCAGTTTTATACATCTCTGAACATCACCGACGAATTCGTTCGTGTGAAATGTTTTGACAATACAAACACCGTCATTTATACAAACTTTCACCTGTTTATATTTACATTTCCAATGTCTTTGTCCGAGATAAAATTACCAAATGTAAATGTACTTTATTTCTCCATCAATGTATTGGCGCGGTTCCAAAAAAACCACGTGCAGGGCGGGACAAACAGCTAGACAGAAGCAGGGCTTGGAGCACGTGGATTGGCGGAATCAAAGCATGTAAATATAAGGAATAACTGTCAGATTTTTCAATTTCATGAAGATGATCAATCGATTGGCTTGCGTGATAATTTTATGCATAAACGCCTTCGGCGTTTATGCAAATTATCACGCAAGCCAATCGATTGATCACTTCATGAAATCGAAAAATAAGACAGTTATTCCTTAAGTTTTTCAAAAACCTGACGTTTAAAGACGGTGTAACAAAACTTTCAAATAGCATTCCGGAAATCCAGCAATCAAGGAAAAAATGAGTGTAATATTGCTGGTGCTGGACTACATTTCAAGGTTACAGTCAGTTAGATCTCTGAAGCGTACACATTCCTATCTTCTTGATGTTTTAGAAGCATCAGAACTGACCATGTGTAATAAAACAGGCGATAACACATTTCCAAATATTGCTGCACTCACACTCGGAAAGTTTGTTGAAGAGATTCCCTATAATGAATCCTATAGACACGTACCATTTGACAAGCATAACTATATCTGGAAGCGATTTTCTGCTAAAGGGTACAGAAGTCTTTACAATGAGGACAGAAACGAAACCTTTGATTACATGATGGCTGGATTTCATTCATATCCCTCAGACTATTATAATCGACATTTCTCCATGGCTATGCAAGAAGGGAAATCTGTGTGGGATAGGGATATGTTATGTATGATGGATCGATTAGAAACTGGAATGGTATTGGACTATGCAGCTAAATTTGTTCGTTTGCAACAAAATTTACCTTATTTTGCTTTTTCATTCGCAACGAAACTAACCCCTGACGAGTTTTATTATGCACAGTATGCGGATCTCCTAGTCTTAAATTTCTTAAGAGAATTACATGAGGACCAGCTTTTGAACAACACTCTTCTTATCGTTTTCAGTGATCATGGAATTCGCACCGGAGACTATCGTAATACCTACGAAGGAATGATGGAAGAAAGACTGCCGATGATGTATTTGGTTTTCCTCAAGTGGTGTAAACAAAAATATCCTTTATATTCGAAAAATCTTGAATTAAACACAAAACGTCTTACTACCCCATTTGATATTTACGAAACATTGAGAGACGTCTTGCACTTTGACGACAGGATTCTCCAACGAAAGGGGTATAAAAATAGAGGGATAAGTTTATTTAGGGAGATTCCAAAGGAGAGAACATATCAAGATGCAGGAATTGCACCACACTGGTGTACATGCGTGGAACACACAGTTGTGAATACATCGGACAATACTATCAATTTTTTGAGCGATTTCCTTGTCCGAAGCTTTCACAGAAAGTTAAGTAATGTTCAAGATAAATGTAAGGTCTTAGCCTTAGAAGAAATTAGACATGCATCAAAAGTTCAAATTTCTGAAAGTGTTCTTGAAAGCAGAAAGAGAAAAGTAAAACCCCAAGCGCATTACAAAATTAAAATCGAAACAAAGCCAGGAGGTGCTTTATTTGAGGCCACTATATTCTATGATGAAAGGTTTCAAATTAGGAGGCTAGATGGTGACATAAGTAGAATAAATAAGTACGGTAGCCAGTCATCGTGTATCAGAGAAAACCATGAATTGCAGAAATACTGTTTATGTAAGATGTAAGTTGTATGTCCATTTCAAACAATTTCAAATTTTCTAATCGGTATTCTGGACTGTTGATTCAGATAAGTAGGTTGTTTACTTCTTTTGCAAAAAAAAAACAACAAAATTTAAAATGGTTATTAAGAAAGACGAAAGATTCCAGTTTTTATTGAATTTTTACATGAATTACATGAAATAATATATGTTAAAAATGACTACACTTAAAATTTATAACTTTATTTGGGAGAAAATTAAGATAATAAAACAAAAGACGCAGTGACGCTAATAGGTAGAAATTCAAAAGGTGACCTCTAAATTAATGATATTGAATGTAAACTAAAAGCTTTTAAAAAAGCTTAAGTTTGTTTCTTCATATTGTTATCTATGTTTCTGAACATGCACTATAGATTTATAGTATTTCTTAGCATGCATATGATATGAGATTGTTTAAGATCAAAAATGCAACTTTTTCTATGAAAAATCTATAAGAAATATCAAAGTATTTACATGTAACCCTTACTATCTATCAGAATTCAGCGTGAAGCCTTCAAAATAAAAAAAAAATATTTACCGACGTTTATTATATGACATATCTGATACATAGTAATAAAATAAAATTGTAATTATCTAAATATATTCTTTGTTATAATATAATTCGCTTCGCCCGTTATGCAAATTATCCCACGTTTACAACTATTGTTCATGCCCAGGCATACTCCATTTAACGGATTCCCGAAATCTCTGAAACTTCTCTGAAGTGTCGCCGTCCGGAATATGATACCGGAGTAGCTTTTAGGTCACACAATCTATATTAATGGATGGCGGGGCTATCGATCAGCGTCAGTGTCGAACTCTCTCTTTCTAAAAATTTGAATATGTGCATCGGTCTTACAGCAATGTAAACGTGAAATATACAAAATACCAGGAAGCGAGGTCGTTCAAATTAACCCAGTTTATTTGCCCAAGTTTGAAAATGGAAACCAAATACTCTCCAAGAATTGATTTAGATTGAAGTCAGGTAAATGAATGTAATGAAATTCTCTTCACGAGTACACTCTAAGAAGGACATCACGTAATGAACTGTAATATTCAACAGGTCAAACGAAGTCAAATCTATGTTCTGTTTGGTATTTTTACTCATGTAAAATCTTAATTTTTTTTCAATGTTTGAAGTCTGAAAAACCTGAATTTTTTTAGGTAATGGGTATTTTTAAATTTTTGCGTGAAGTATCCCTTCAAACATAATCCCCCCTCTGAGGTTCGTGTATATAACTGTAACAAAAAAGTCTTTCTCCGGTTTCTCAGGGAATTTTTTCCTAGCTAATATAATATACTTTCTTAAAATCTTATTAAAGCATTTGAATTTGTAAAGACAAACAGTTTCGTAAATCCATTTTACACACAACAATCATGGGAATCAGATTAAACATGGTTTTCCAGACTTTTCCAATTCATTTCCCTTTTAATGTTTATTTTGGTACTCTTTTTGTAAACAAAATTTATCAAATGAGTGTAAACTGCAACAAATGTACACTTTGTAAAGATGACATTTGTTTTATAAATCTAACAAATTCAAAATAACTACATCTGTGACTGATTTTAGTGGGAAACTAATAGATGTGTATTTTGTACCGTTGATTAACGTTTTTAATCTATAATAGGATAATCAAAAAGCAAAGTCATCTAGCGTCTTACCCATTTTTTATGATAATATTTTTATAATAACAAGATGCAAATGCATAAATGCGAATTTAATGTGAAAACACTTCGTTTCACGTATTCAACACACGAAAGAAAGTTTTTTTTCCATTCAATATGAAAAAAAAATAATTGTCTTATCCCAATGCATCACAAAGATGCCGTTAGTCAAAATTAAATAGCGGTAATCTGGCCCTGATTCTGAGAGTCAGCACCTTCAACAAAATCTCTTTCCAAAAGGAAGTAATTATCTGCGCTATATCCTTGTGGGACACCTTCATTCGGCATTCCATTGATTTCAACAAAGTCTTTCTGTAGAAGAAAATAATTTTCACCTCTCGCCGTACTTTCGTGCACTCCGAAGTTTTCTTCAGCTCTGTAACTTTGAACCACACCACTGTTGGTGTATTCCCTTGGCGGTACTTCTTCAGTCGGTGGGGGGTAGTAACCTGTAGATTCCTGATGACTGATTTGTACAGAACCCATGGATTCCATGGGTATATCGTTTTCAGCATAAGGTGTATTCTTCTGCGGGGTATAAACTTCGGATGTTGTGCTCTGCCATCGTTTTTTCATAGTGTTCTGTAGATATAAAAACGTATTTGAATCTGGAGTTTTCTTAGAGATCTACCAATTGCGTATTATAAAGTACCACGTTCAAGAGCAACATTATAATGTTGATTTTTTAAAGATGGTCTTTGTTATGAGTGTAATATGCTGCAATTTTAAAAGGAAACAGCATGTGAAATTGAGAAACTCATGGAAACTATTTTATAATCATATAATCAACATTAAAAATATGAACATATAGTGTGTCCCTGTAGATTCTTTATTGTAAAAAGATATCAGAAAATGATATAACGTGTGTGACCTCAACTATGATCAAAAACGTACGTATCCAAGAATTATATTAACATTTATTTATATGAAGCACAGAAAGAGAAGAAGAAACAAAATGTGCTTGTGAAACACTTACTAATTTAAGCAGTTTTATCAGAAAAAAAACCCATAAATTAATCATTCAAAAGTTTAAATAAAAAGGCCCCAAAGGGGGGTGTTAGGGATATAATTTGATTAATCTTGAATTTATTCTTCTTGAAAATGCTTCCATATTTAAATTCTCAGGATTCATGATGGCCCCAAAGAATCCCAAGGGGGTCGCGTTTCAATGAAACTTAAATAGCCCTATCCGAGGATGCTTCGATTTACATCAGCCTAGTTAAAGCTTTTCTGTTCTGGAGAAAAAGATACTTAAACATTCATGTATATCTATGTTAATATTTGATTAACCAATATATATTTGTACTCTAATACAAGGTGTAATAATAATTTACACAAATTTTAATTCATACTACCTAAGAATGCTTCAATATAAAGCTGTTAATCATAGCTTACTAGTTTCAATTATACAAACAGAGGTAATATATAGTTTCCGATTCTTTACGAAATCAATTTGCTTTACAAATTTCTTTTTAGCTATTCTCAAAGTAACCACCGACACTTTTCTTTTGATCATTCCATGTCCTAATATTTTGATTATTAATTTAATAATTACGCACGGCATCACTAATATACTTTTGCAGTAGACTGTCCATCTCTTCCTGTGTGCGCCCATTGGTAATCACTCCATTATTTGAAGTGCTGCTTATTCTAAAACAAAGGAAACATCAACTTAATTCAACTTAATAATCAAGAAACTGAAAAAAAAAATGATGCCATATTAAAATTTCTTCACTATAAACTAAAATTGACAATATATATTTAACTCCGCTCTATCACTTATCAAAAACTAAAGGTTCATGTACATGAGGGATATGGAGAAAACGAACAGTATTCAATATCAAAGTCCATAAAACAAAACAGGAGCAGAGCAAACACGGACCTCTAAAACATCAGAGGTGGGATCAGGCATCCCCTGCCGACCGGCCACACCTGCCATGTGCTCCTTGTCATGATCGGGAAATAACGGAAAAATCCGTCGTCAAATCAGTGTATAAATAACGGACTAATAAAGTATGAAAAACGTCAGTCAGCATTTGACTCAATGATAACTTGTATTTTGCTGACAAGGTCATTGTATCGACCAAAGAACTTACGAAATGATGACTTTAAACGAGACTGCTAATATTCCTGTTTCATCAACTTGTCAGTCAATAACTTACCTCGTTTTAGAAACTGTTCATACGTAGAGCATGTTCTTGCGTATTGAATTACTTGAGATATATAAACACCGTTTGCAGGTGATGAAGATATATTGCTGCATAAATAATGAATGTTGACGATAGAAAAGTTAAAGTCATCTCGTTTATCATAGAGCTTGGTTGTTAGTTTACCATTAACGTCTTTTTCAAGTTAAATATCCAATTAGGAAGCAGATGTGTCAGACTCTTTGGTATCTTTTATCTCAAGCTTACCAGGATATATCGTATCGACATAGGAATGGAAATTACCATTGTTAATTGACAATACGTCGTCGATATAACTAAATTTTGAGTTGAAGGCAAGCGTTTTCTTCTAGTCACAAATAAAATTTTGTACAAAATTCTGCTTCATATGAATACAAAAATAGGTCTGCTAATAACGGAGCGCAATTGGTATCCATTTGAATTCCAATAGATTGTTGGAAGACCTGCTCACCAAAAAACATATAGATATTGTCAATCAGAAACTAAAGCATCTTTTTAATGTCCACTATATATTACTTGTGTTTGCAATCAGAATGTGTTTTAACAAAATAGTTTTGCAAATAACCAATGGCCAGGTAAGTGAATTTGCGAGTTCTATTTTTATTGAAAAAGCAGCTGTCAATGATATCAAGAAGCCTGGACTTTAATTTATCGTGGGAATGGTTGTGTATAAAGCTGTAAGTTTTTAAGCTGTTGATTTTGATAAAATCACATTTATTTATATTCATATCATATTTACAGCGTACTTTTTTATGCGTAACTAGGTAGAGTCACAAAGCAATATTCCTTTTAAAGAATTTTGGTTGGAAAGTTTTACTGTGACTCTTTCAACCTTCGCTTATATATATATTTCTATTCTCACCGCCTTCTTACGATTCCTTGTACTGTACTTTGTAAGTGAGTCTGTAGAATTCAATCAACTTTTTATAACCCGCTTTAAAGGCTTATTCTAAAATCTTACTCTGTGTCTTTCTTTTTCTTACACTTGGAAACAATCAACATTAAGAATATTCCCAATAGAAAGCCCCCTGTTCCTATCCCTGTCTTGATGAATATCTCCTGATTTTCTGAAAACCAAAACAAAAAATCAATGTTTTTTTTTATTTAACATGATAACCAAATGCTGGAGTTATTAAGTGATAATGTATATTATTGCAGATGATTTTGTGTGTGTGTGTGTTTTGTCAAACGTCGTCTTTAAGATTTAAAATATAAAGCATGCACTACATTCATACCTGTAAAAAGTATTTTAATTGTGCTCCAGGCACTTGGAGGTGTTGTACTTGCTGTCCATAAAAAAGAATATCAAAGTAAAAAATTAGTTCTCTTTGAAAAGGGGGTGATATGCCTTTAAGCGTATTCTATTTTAAGTTCACATGCCTTGCAATGAATTCCGTTTTTGACACTGTAGAAGATTTTTTCACTCAATACAAGTAGATAAATGTATACACAGTTAACAAATTTGATTTTTCAAATACTATTCTAGGTGAAGAATTCTTTTCTAAACTTTGTGTAGCATTTTATATATGGTGATTATATCACAGTATGTAAGCTCTGACCATCGCTAGACCAAATTATCAACATCTTTTGACATGCAGCAGAGTTTAAAAGTTTAGGTATATACAAACTTAATTCTACTTTTAACATCACCCGCGCACGTGAAAGAAAAAACAAACAAATCCATATTTTCTGTAAGTTTCTGTCCCGGTTTGCTTTTAAAAACTATACATTTCATAGAAATAGACAATATATTTGAACCCTCTGTGAGTATAATCCATCATTAATAGTGACAGGTTTACTTACAAAAGGCTTACATGATTACAAATATTGACAGTATTTTATGAGTAAATATTCATTTGTTTGAAAATTTTGTTTGTTTTATTTTTTTCTTTCCTCCCTTGTAGGTTTTGGAGTTTATAGGTGACGTTAATTCAGAATTAATTTAGGCTGGCCTAAGTACGGAATTGGAGTTTTAACGTTTTAACTTAAATTGAAAATCAATGTTTACTTTTATAATGCCTTGATAATTATTGTGTAACATGCCATCTGCATAATACATGTATATTTTTACATTTACTTTGATTGACCCTAATAAAAAGCATTATAAAATTACAAGTGATAAATACACATAACACACAACACCTAATCACCAAAGTTTGTCTAGCGTATGAATACAGGGACGACGCCGTTACTGTTTAAACAAAGCGAAACATTTATGTCTGTTATATGATTTATTTGTATTTCTTTGTTGCAAAAATGAATGTAGTTTATCATTTTAGATTTGAAAAATAATAATATGATTATTGTTATCTATTATAATTTTGCACTATTTTTGTTACCGGATTAAGCTGTTCCAAAGGCTTTTCTATCAATTGCAATTACATGAAGGATAAGGCAGGAATTTTAAATAGAAAAATCAAAATTGCGGAAAATACAGGGGATAGAAAATGTAAATATAAGCATTGAATTATCATAACGCGCGTTACTCAATTTAATTGCACACACCATTGCAGTAATGAGACGCATCTTTCACAAAATAATTCAATGCTTAAATAATACCTTTTCTCAAAACCTGACAACCTTACCGGGTGTTGGATGTATTCTAGTTACATTCAATGTTGTAGATTGACCCGTTGGAAGACTTTCTGAAAATGCAAAAAAAAAATCAACTGCTTTTAGTTGATTAAGACTTATGTAAAGGTTGATAAATATGGCTGCAATATCCCTTAATTCAATGCAGTTATAAAACTCAACGTACCTTTACTTGTACAATTGTTGCACATTTTTTATTCAAACGATTGCCTCAGTTAGAATAATTGGATGACTGTGACCTTGGATTGAAAATAAAAAAAATTATAAAATTATCATTACACTGTACATTTCAGAAAAATGGAAGAAAAATTATAATAAAAACTACTTGGAAATTGTCAGTCTCTTGATCACATTCTACGCCATAGATAATGAACAACTTAAATTTTTCTTTACGTGATTAACAGAATCTGATCTTTATAATGAAGCTGGAGAATTAAAAAAATACAAAAGTCTAGAGCATTTTAACTGATACATCAATTGTTTTTCTTATGTACTTGCTTAACATTTTACGGAAAATTAATTTCCCCGTAGAATGGTTAGACCAGCATTTTATGAAACTAAATTAAGTACATGTAATGACGTGTCACATATATGATCAGAATATCCAATGGAAGTCCTGCATCTTAAAGTTAAATCTATGACCGGTAAATCTTAATTTGATGTTGCAGCAAATTAATTTTCAAATGAATCGAATCCCTTTGAAAATGAGTTCAGAAATATGGCATTTTTATTTATTACAAGATAAATTTATTACAATATTAGATTTTTGATCTGATTCATTCAAAAAATTAAAAAGTGTGGGATTTATTTGACTTTCACGGTATTATTAATGTATATATACACCGTATAATGGTCATTTATCTTTATTAAACCCATTTGTCATTAAAAAATATTTCTTCGAAAATTAACTAAGTAACTTCATTCGTTTTCTTGTAAAATAAAGAGAAACTAGCTATGTCATTAAATGCGTAAAAATTATAATCACTGCATAAATACCATATGTGGATCCCACTATATTGTGCTTTTTGTTTTTTATTGCTTAAGGTAGGATTCTTCTCGAGTTTCTGACTAGATGGAATATTCAAAGTACATTTGTTGATATGTCTTATATATTTAAATGTAAGGGATTTAAAATATCATATTTTTCTTTCCTCATCACAATTATACAACTTTAAATAGAAATGGTAAACTGCGTTTGAAAACTAGCAGGGACTTTATTTTTGGCGGAATGGTGGCGTATGAAAATATCTTCTTTTCTGCCTCTCAAAATTATTATAGAACATTGACTTTAGTTATTATTTTTACGCAATCAAAGACTATACGAAATTTTCAAATGTAAGTTAAACTAATAATAAGGGACTAAAGTTTCAAAATATATCAAATAAATAAGATTTTTCACCCATACTAGAACTATGTTGGCTTTTAAATGCTTTAAATCTAAGTACAGATTTGAGCCAAAAATCCCTAAAAAGGTGTTATTTCTCTCTTAGTAAACGATCAAAACTTTTAGTTTTTGTATCATTTTGTACCTTTATGTGACAACTTTACTGTATGTGAAAATTGGAAAAAGTTAAATATAGGAAGCATATAAAACTAACTAATAAATCCTAAAAAAAAAATTTAAGAAAAGTAGAGGAAATTCAGATTATCAAATATCCATTTTATTTAAATTATCCATGTCAATTTGGTAATATCATCATGTAGGCCCTATATAGTAGTATCTTTTCGTGCAAAAAGAAATATATTTAATCTTTTGAATTACAAGTAGGGATCGCATGATTGGAAACAGTAATTTTTTATTCTTAATGTCCAGGAAAAAGGCAATGACCTTGACCTGACCTTGTCTCTAATATCAAACGGTCAAATTAAATCTCACTGATACCATCACTTAGTGATATTGTCCTATTGATTCTGTGAAAATTTCATTAATTTTGGAATACAAGAAATGTGAGAAAGGTCCTACCTTAACTTCCACTCGCGAATTTTTGCCTCAAAGGGAGATATAAGGAATATTTTTGCCAGCACTTACTGCGATACGGGATCTTGGTTTATACTGGTTTCCACATCCCTCAGTGTGAAACGAAATCGAGATGTAAAGATCAAATATACAGAAGACCCTATAACCAGTTCGCCACATGGGTTATTAAGGTCTGCCGTTTACAACGGAAGACCTTCTACTGATTCTGATAATTAAGATTATTCTAATTATTCTTTTTTTTTCCTTTTCCTAGACGGTAACCTTGAGGCCTCATATTTCACTCATTTCTCAACGGATTTTGCTCAAATTTTCAGACATTATACACATCGATACCCTCTATTAGAATGTTGTCTAATATTTCAAAAATGTCCTCCCGCTTTTGAGTTATTTCCCTTTAAATGAAAATTTATAGGCTTTCATTTCCAGATAAAGACCACAAAAGCTGGAGCAGAAATTCTACTGATTTTAGATAAAGAAGGACTAAAGTTGTGCATGCCAGTTTTTGTTTTTCGATTTCTGTATTCAAAATGGCGCTATATATAGGGGTCAAAAATTAGAACGCATAAAAGAGCGAAAAATTACACATATTTTACTTTTTATCTTGAAAACTAAAAATATTTTGTTAAGACATATTGAATAAAAGTTGTGCATAATTGCAAGAGCTTTCATTTGATATAATTGAAAAGGGGCTGGCCCCTAAAATTAGGGATCAAGGAGCCTTGAAAGTTTCTGTTTATAACTCAAAAACGGTAAATATTTTGCTATGGTTGTCGATTATAAATCGTTCCTTTATATCATTTCTGTCCTTTAAAAATATTATTTTGTTCGAGTCTTACGTATGGCAAGAGAGAAAGATAGATCCGTAAACATGGCACCGTTCTCATTTTGCTATTGAAGGAGAACTTTTTATGCGTGTAATTGAAATGAACATGCCATAAGTAATAAATATTTTTTCAACGCTGATCATATTTTCTTTTCTTTTTTTTTCTTTTTTTTTTTTTTGATGAGGTTTTAAACGTGTTCTTTGGTTCCCGTTCAGAGTATTCGATGGCAACTTTTTTCTTTTTATTAATAAAGATCTTTCCAAGAAAGGGAGAGTGATAGAAGTACGAGTATCTTTTGTTTGCTTAAAATGAACACAAACAATTTTAATGAAAACAATATACGCCCAGATCTCATAAAAACTTTTCAAAGAGTCAAATAATACTCCATTATTTACTGCTCGATTCTCACATTCACCTGGAACACAGATTCTACGTGTGTATACCATTACGTAATCTATCCGTCGATTACACGCGGCCGAGAAATCTAAAGCGACACTCCGCGGTGAACCATTGACCCTGCAGTCGTAGGCAAAATAATTGATATATTAAAACCTTTCAACAACACGACAATTAATGGAAAATTCTTATTGTCGAATATTTGAGATTATTATGTTGGCTTAACTTTGTTTTAAATTTGAACGTGATACATATTTTATCAGCTATCTAGGTTTTGTGTTTGTTTACAATTACGCGACCAACCATTCTTTCCATCGCTTGTTGACATTAATTTACACCGGGTGGTAGACGTGTCTAATTTACAAATTTACGGGAAAATATTATTTTCTTTAAGTAAATAGAATCTTTCAAAAAAATCTTAAATTGTCTTAGGTTTGACTTCAGCACAAAACGCTGGGGCATTTACTTCACATGTACTCAGTACATTAATCATAAAATCAGTCTTCATCTTTTTATTTTGACGATTCATTGCGTAAGGACTCTAGCGATCTGTGGTTACTTTACTTCAACCAATATTGATTTAAATGCATAAGCTTTGCCCTTTTCACACACAAATAAATCCGTTTTCAACACAAATTTTCGCAAACATATTTTCTTCCATCACAGATTTTTACTATGTCTATACCAATTTTAAACTTTTAAAGAGAATCTTCCGAATCATAGGGATAGAATTATAGTCAATGAAATGGATTAAACATCGATAGGTAACTCCGGCACGTGTAAACTTCATAAGTGGCTTCTGTGCTGCACAATGCCTATTTATATCACAGGTTTGATACTAGTAAAATTGAAAAAATAATTCAAGATTTTAAAGCAATGAACTTAATTTGTAAAATAATTTATTCAAATCCAGTAAATGATTAGTATACCCGGTAGTGTGCTAACATTGTAATTTTGTTCCGTGATTAAATATTGGTAACAAGTTATACAATGTACATGC
This sequence comes from Saccostrea cuccullata, assembly GCF_032062105.1. Taxonomy (NCBI): domain Eukaryota; kingdom Metazoa; phylum Mollusca; class Bivalvia; order Ostreida; family Ostreidae; genus Saccostrea; species Saccostrea cuccullata. The sequence continues at coordinate 21,283 of NW_026928937.1, read as the reverse complement.
AAGTAGTAATAAACTCGCATCCTATGTCCAGAATCGAACATTTAAGAACTTATATAACAATCTGCAGGTACTGAATATCACAAACTTATCATGTAATTAACACCTTTACAACCTAATTTAAACTATTAAAATAATATCCGGCACCATCGTCAAACCATTTGTATCGTTTATCGTATATAACTCAGTATTTTCTTTAAAATTATGAACTTATATCTAAGTAACACACATTACTTTTCTTGGTTTAAAAATACATGTACGAAAGAAGGCAAGAGAGAGGCATTTTGTTCATGTACATTCATGTATCTAACAGAGAGTTTTCCTGTATCAATTAATGTCTAATTCATTTTATTAAACATACCCCCCCCCCCTGTCCTCTTTAAATTAAATTTATTTGTTGATTTTATTCAACTTTAAGCACAATATGTAAGTACTAAAAGTCCATGCATGGATGCTATTGTACATCGGGAATTTTCTTTTATCTTTTATCCATGCATTTCTCCTTCAAGGAAAATTATTATGAATAAGTAAATGGAAGGACGTGTATAAATCCATGTGGTTTGGGTTTGTCAACGTGTTTTAGATCATGATCAGCAAATCACAACTCCTTGGGCCTTTCTGTCTAACAGAATAATAATAATCTCGAATGTATTACGTATACACCAGAACTCCCCCATGCACCCCACCCCCTTTCCCCAAAGTTTGAAATAAATGAGGGAAGGTATATGTGGACTTTTGAGTTTAATTTTATTGAATGTAAAGCTATTGCCTGAAATATACTAATAATATAGAAGGGACTTTCAACCCCATCTATCCTTCATAAATAGAAACTTGATGTTGTTTGAATATTAACATCCGATGATGTTTTAAAATACCTCAAGGTTGTTTTTCTGAATTGTGACGAAATGGAATGAGATGATGCGAATTTTAATCATCTTCATCGGCCGATATCCAAATAAAAAGGTAATTAAATAGATCATGGGTAAATGTTTTATAGAAAATGTTTCATATAAACAGATCTAGGAAGATATTCATAAACATCTACACAATAATTATTTCAATTTGTCTATAGCAGATGTTAATTTGTTATAAGCTGAAAATAACTTACGTTCATAAATTGATAAGAAAACCGTACAATTTTAAAGAAATATTCCGAAGTAAACATTCTTATTCAATGGACTGATAGTTGTACGTAGACTAAACTTTCAACACCCCTCCCGAAATATTTCATAGGCAAAATTCTTAATCATTTTTGGGGGGGGGGGATATGTTTGATTGTGTATGTTTTAACGTCCCTCTCAAGAATATTTCACTCATATAGAGATGCCATCATGCACTTGCCGTGGAGAGCTTCAAATATTCTATAATCGGCACTTAGGGCCTTTGACCGGGGGGAGGGGGAATTTTTTCGTGCCAGCACCTTAAGCGACACGGGGCCTTGTTTTATACGGTTTCATCCGAAGAACAGGCCCCCACGTCCCACAGTGGGATTCGAACCCACGATGTAAGGATGCGCTATGCGGGCGACCTTGGATGATATAAAATGAAGATAATGAAGAAAACGGTTAGTAAAATAAGAAGGGGTCGTTTTAGAATATTATTCTTATGAACCTCTGGGCAAGAATGAGAAACCATACTTATGAAAGCTTACTGATATAAAAAAGATTACTTTCTTTTCAAATCATGACCAGAGTTTCCCCCACCAAGTGATTGTGTATTTTAGGGGGTAGGGTGGATGGGTTGGGAATTAAATTGTCTGTTTAACTGTTCAGATGTCTGTCTGTCCCTCAAAGTTTTTCCCAGAAGGCCAGGCTATAATGATCCTACAATGTGTCATGAATCAAGGCAATATTACGGCAAGTTCAAGGTCACTGGAGAAAGAATAAATGTTTTGTCGCAGTCATTTATATGTAATCGAGAATATTTGTTTGCTCATACTTGATACAGAGATTGCTTGTGACAAAAGGATTTTTCTATGATTTTGACTCCGAAAATAGTATCATTTCAATTCGGACAATTTTTGTTTAAGTTCATACTTGATAAAAATTGCTTATAGTCCGCCAGTTTCAGATGACCTAAAATAAGGCCATTTTAACAAATTCAGGGCCAATGACAGAAAAGTTGTAAAATTCCTGTCAGAGTTATGAATTTTGAATCACTAAAAGTTGTTTCAGATTGAAGGTTTGTCTTGACACAGAGCCAATTTTGTTAAGATCAAGGTCACTGACAGAAAAAATTTCTTTCCCACGCTATGAATTAGTAAATGAAAATCATTGGAGGCTCTTACTTAAAACATAGATTACTTATGATTGGAGGTTGTGTCATGACCCTGATCAAAGGTCTTTCTGGCAAATCTAGGTCACTGACAGAGAAAAAATGTTTAAGCATAACTTTGTGATTAAAATTCACTGGAGGCTCATACTGAGAAGAAAGGTTGTTCACATTTATAAGAAAGTGTAGTGACCTTGACCCAAGGTCGGTACTTCCTGTCCATAGCTCCAATGGAAGACCTACTCGTTGCTTTGCAACGAGCTCGGCTCTAGTTTATCGTTATTTTTATCATTAATATTTTATCCTTAATATACATAATGAATTGGACGAGTGTTCTAAGATACAACGTACTTCAGAGAGTACACATTTTGTTTTAACATATCAAACTTTATAGAATTTCTTTCTGTTTTCTGAAACCTGAGTAAACGTCATCTTTAACATTAACAAGGGATGTATGATGAAATGATCTACTATGACAGAACAAAATATGCCAGAGAGGACAATACATTTTTCCTGGTAAACCTGGATGAAATATGGGGATAAGAAAACGGTTTAAAAACATAAACCGGAAAGTAAAGCAAGCACTGAACTTTAAAATATTTCATCTAGATTCATAATTACTGAATATCGTATGTGCACTTCCTGCAATCCAAGGGAAAAATCATTTGTTTGCGTTTAGGAAAACAAGGACACGTATTTTATTATGCTTTAACTATCTGATATCCGTGAGATATATATGAGTGTCTTTTATAACTTCAAATTACAACGGTTCCTGTAAATACCCTTATAAAACACTATTTACAATGTAGGGATTTTGCATACACGAAATAGCGACGAAATTCTTATATCTGCGATTTTCTATGTGCTTCTTTATTTTTTTTTTTTTCGAATTACAATGGTGTAGGTAATTAAATTCTTATAACACTGTTAGGATTTTTTCTGATTTGTTAGAGTTCTCATGCATTATCAGTGCTCTTCAAATATTTTTAAAATAACTATCAGGAAGATTTTCACTGGATTTTACGTCAAACCTTCCTTAAATAACTTAAAATGGAATTTAAATGAAAAACCTACAATAGGACTTTTCATATTTAAAAAACATTACATATGAAGAAAAACAAACTTACCCCCTTCTTTTCTTTCTCTTGGCTGTTCAATTTTGATTATGAATATATGAAATAAAATATACACATATGTATATACTAAACACATATACTTCCTGTTCCCAGCATAAATGTCAAAAACACTAAATGTTCTCAGCAGAACGAATGCGATCAATTTCCGACTTGTTATAATTATTTTGTATAATGTGGGGTCTGATACGGGCAATATACACATTAAAAATTCAATCAGGATAAAGTTGAAAAAAATAAACAAGATTAAGGACAATGTTGACTTTTGGTAATGCACAGTAATATTTAAGTTAAATGAGTCCATAAAATACTATAGGATAATATTTTCACATAAAATGAATAATTATGTAAAGGTTCCATGGTTAGCGAGGAAAGACTTTGGCAGTCTAGTATGTAATTGTATACACAATAGCATGACAAAGACTTGGATTCTGTCATCTATGAAACTGAAAGTACACGTTAATAAATTGTAGTTCTTAACATTGTTCTTTTTTTTTTTTTTTTTTTTTTTTTGATAAAACGATATTTAATGAATCAGAAATTAAACTTAAACTTTCTGAATAGATTCAAAATCAGAAAAAAAAATTAAGAAAAGAAGGCTGAACATAAGATATTATAAATATGTTAATTCATTGATTCTACATTTAGATAACTGCCAGCAGACAGAAAAAAAATTAATAGCCTAGTATATATTGAAAATTTTATTTTCAAAACCTGAAAAGAATCGAATCAACTTCCAGCTGTTTCGATAATGTATCTCTATTATCTGTAATTAATATGCATGAAACATACAGATTTTTCTAGCAGTGTCATGATTAAATGTTGTAAGTCCCATCAACTGGTGCCATCTGCAGAGGGAAAAGGTGCAGTTTTAATTTTCTTCCTCACAGATACGTGTTCCATTTAGATTATATTCTCCCTCACTTTGTTCGTCCGAATATAAATCAATTATATTCTCAGCATGAAATAAAAAGATGAAAACTTGTATGTTAGGAATGGTACTCGCTATAACCTTTTTATTTTGCATTACATAATATAATTATATTTAGACTCATTATATTATAAATGACTGTTTCATTAATCAATTGTAAAACATTCAGAAACATAAACGTACATAAACCAAATACCTAATGTTCATTACCTATTTTAAAGCTGACATGAACTCTTAAAAAGGCATCATTTTTCATCTTTGTACGACTTACTACATTCCTGTACGCCTTTGTCCGCCATATTTCTTCGATTCCGCCGTATTTAATTGAAAATTTTTGGCCACCTGTACCTGTTATATAAAGCCTGGTGCATTTGTTTCACTTGAGTGATTTTCTAGCCTGGCTGTCGACATGTATACATCTCCGATAGCATAGTTGTCATAAATCCATAAACTGACCAAATACATGTTTTAAAAGTTAACAAAAACTACAACTATACTGAGAAGTAAATTATTTTTGAATGCATTTGCTGCAATTTAGAAAAAATAACACGGAAAACAGCAAAAGCCGTTTGGATATGCACGCATGCAGGTCGAGAATACGCATCGAACGCAATGATAAAGATATTTACCTGAATACTGCTATCGTTACAGGGATGTGCACATGTCGAAAGAAATATCATATTTTACTTTTATTGAAATATGCATCTCTGAATTCATGTAATCCATTGCTAACTGAACAGTAAAAAATTGTCACCACATAGCACTTGGACACACGTGGTCCACGACGATAGTCTATTTGGTCAGGGGAAATTTCAAAGGTGGAAAGCTTACTGGTATTTTGGTTGACTGAAAAAGTGCAATTTTTTTTCAAAAATAAATATTACTCTTGTCTGTATATGTAAATGTAAACAAAATTTTTAGACATGGCTTAATTGCATTAAATTTATTTTATAGCATGCAACATTATTTTTTGGTTGACTGAAAAAGTGCAATTTTTTTTCAAAAATAAATATTACTCTTGTCTGTATATGTAAATGTAAACAAAATTTTTAGACATGGCTTAATTACATTAAATTTATTTTATAGCATGCAACATTACGAATCATTCATCCTTTGACGAGATTCTCCCGTGAAAGGGGGGGGGGGTAAAAAAAAATGCATAACGCACTCTGAAAAGATCGGATTTTTTTACGATCAAATATTTCATTATAAATAATGTGTATTTGGCTTTATTTATTTATTTTTTTAAATAAAGACCTTATATAACTTGATTTAAACTTATTTTCATAATTTTATACACAATAAACGAGTTTGATTCTATGGTACATAAATAATCAAAATAGAATTCATTGGCGGATCCAGAGGTGGAGTGGGGTTCCAGGGATTGGAACCCCCGGCCTTTATTTTTGTACACATACAGAGAGAGAGAGAGAGAGAATGTTTTTTTTTCTGTAATATAGAGTATAGATATTTATACGTCTAATAATATGAATAATTTGAAGAAATAAAAAAATCTCTGTCCTTTCAGTTCTCTAGATCTGTACATTTTCGAGGATTTACTTCCCTCCGCGTACCTTCAATCATTTTTCAATCAACTATTTGAATCTCTTCACCATTTTACAACAGTATAAAAAAATCACAAAAATATATAGGTGATTTTATACATAACAGTAGATCTATAAAGCATGAGTGAATAAGAAACTAAACAAAAAAAAAATTGACGTTGCTATAAATGTGAAGTATGGGAATTTAGGCGGGGGCATATTTTTTTTTCTTTATAAACGAGCACAATTTTCTCAAAAAACAGTGTTTATTGTTATTCATAATGTGTTTAAAATTAATCACATTCTGAAATTTTATGCTTTTTTTCTGTTAAGCACTGCATTCTTTCTGAAAGAAGCGAGCTGCACTTTAGTATGTAATGAAACTCACCTCTGAGTTCTTTTAAATTACAATGGGAACAAATTTCTATCTTGTCTTGGTAACCCTGTCTAATGGCTTCGACCACCCAAGAGTAACATGCAAGGAAGATTCCAAACTTTTTTACCATTTTTGGATCATTTTCAGAAGTAACTAACTTTAAGAAGTATGCATGAAATATTTCGATTCGGTAAAGATAAAGGTTTAAAATGTTCCCGTAGTATGCAGATGGAGGGGGGGGGGGGGCTCACTTTTTCTGAGGACAATCTTTGCCCCCGTTTTAAATAAATTAAAATTTTGATTTTGAAGCTCCCTCCACTTTTTTTGTTTGCAGGAAAATACGCAGATTCAAGCATTCAAAAGTAATGTACTGAACAGAAAAGTTACAGGAAGCCTCCTTTATCTCCTACCAAAAAGGATTGTATAGAGTGTGTTGCATAGGTTTTTTTGTTTTGTTTTTTTTTTTTGTTTTTTGTTTTTTTTTTTTTTTTTTTTTTTTTTTTTGCTTGTCAACTGATTGTGGAGGTCCCCCATCAATATAAATTGAAGTGGCTGTGGTGTGATTCTATGCATGAGTGCCATGCGCGGATCTAGAGGGGGTTAGGACCCCCCCCCCTCCTCCCCTGGGATTTGCAAGGTTATTAAATTTATTTACTAAAGCAAGAAAAAAAGTTGCGTTGGAACCCCCTCGGATAACGCAGACTCCCTGATAAACGCGAATTTGTGTTAAATTGGTATGAAAAGTCTAAGGCTTGAAGCATTATAAGTCATCGGCTACCCCCCCCCCTACCCCGAAATAGGTTTTGAAGTTTGGGCGAGTTTACGGGGGGTTTTTTGCATGTCAAAAAATATCTGGGTTGGATATAAATTATTAATAGTCGAAGCATATAAGAAGGGAAAGCAAACTGCCGATGAGAGTTCCACATTCTACCAAAAATTAGCTTTTTTATACCTCTTGTCTAAATAATTTTTGTCCAGATTCCTTACCTGAGAAGGTACATGTATTTGAGAAAGTTCCCAATGTTCTCATTCCTATGATGTAGACTTCACGTTTACATGTATTTTCCTTTCAATTTCGGCGTTTAGATTTATTTTCTTGTCAAAAGTAAAATTATTATTTCAATTTTTGAACAAGTTTCGACACCCCCCCTGACAAAAAAAAATCTTTGATCTGTCCCAAGATCTAATAAATGGTACAGCACAAAATACATATGATTTTATATCTATTATTGCGCTTACAGATGGTTTCAGGAGGAGAGAGAGAGCGAGAGAGTTCAATGAATAAAAGAGTAATTCAAAATTATCTGTATTCCACCAGGTTCCAAGTTTCCCTACCAAAGTTTTTAAAAGTATCTCCCAAATATTGCAACAGAAACTATTTTTATTTTTAAAAAAGACTAGACTGTCAGACAGAGATACTGAAATCTCGAAAGACTTCCTGTAATAATTATAAAACAGCCACATTCCGCAAAAATGTTCATACTTTGTGGTCGGAGTTAGACAATAAAAAATCTTCAAAAATGGAATTGGCAGAAATGTCTGTCTTCCAACAATATTTAGGTAACGGCCATGTCAATTATTTCTGCCCCCCCCCCTTTAAAAATACAAATGCCTCAATATAAGTGTAAAAGGGGGATGTTTTTTCCGCGTGTGTGTTAAAGAACGTACTGATGTACACTTAAACTTTTGTATTCTGGTTAAATGCTTTTAAGTCTTGAACTAAATATTTACCGTATATCAAATTACTTGGTTAAGATTTGAGATTAGTACTAAAATAATCAGTTGTAATTGACAAATGAATTTTGAGATGCAAAACAACTGCAGACTATATAAAGAATGTTTATTAGAACTAGATAGACAATTTTCAGTTATACCTTACGAAGCCGTTATAATTATACTTTAGAACACCCCCCCCCCTATTTCAGCCGTGCAAATACCACTCTTTTCCACTCTTGATATTATCCCTGACCAAAATCTGATCAGCACGGACTAAGTGTATCGACGCGCTAGACTGTACGGAGTAGATACAGTGTGTTTATTGAGTTTTTATGGAGTTTATTTCTTTTTTGTGATGCATATTTCAATAAATGGAATTCAGAGTGTATATCAGTTGACTTGTGCACATCTTCGAACCGATGCAGTGATCTTATTACCAGGTATCGGTACGTTTACAGCGTTCGACGCGTTTTCTCGACATGCATCAAAGTCTGCATAAAACCTGCAAATCAAAGACGCTGATTGCTTTGTTCCATTCAAATGATAATAATTTCAAAGTGAGTTCACGGGTTTTAGTGCTTTTTATTTCATGTTTATTCTGCATAAATTGGCGCAGTGTAAAAATGCGTACTCGTGCAACTAAATTTTTCTTTCAAACTTGCATTTTCTTTCTTTTTTTATTACATTTGATTCAGATCTATAATTATTCAGAAATATGATTATTATGCTGTGTGGTTTTGAAATGTCTTGATCAACCCATGTGTTTTACCATCGGAGATGTGCACAAGTCGATAGCCAAACCAAAAAATCATTCAAGTGTAACGAGGGCATTCGGGTATATATCGTTACAATAAGACAAGGTATCTGAAAGAAATATGGCGGAATACGGCTATAGTTGGTATGAAACAAGTCGTACATAGATGAAAAAGTTGCGTTTTCAAGAATTCATGTCAGCTTTAATATACGTTTATACCCGTAGGTTATAGCGAGACTCGATAATCGAACATGAATGAGCGAGGATATATATAGTACATGATCACGTGATAAGATTGGAATGCAACGAAATTAATTTTATTTATATTCTCCCTCACTTTGTTCGTCCGAATATAAATCAATTATATTCTTAGCATGAAATAAAAAGATGAAAACTTGTATGTTAGGAATGGTACTCGCTATAACCTCGACTCAAAGGGCAAATACAATATTAAATTAATTGAATTTTATTTGTTTATTATTCATAACATAATTCTTATCGATTTATATTCCCAAATTTTTAGATATGAAACACTGATTTTTAACTTTGTCTTTTATGTATCCGTCCTTAGCAATGTCAGAGCGCCATCTCCCATGTTCTTTAATTAGTCTGTCCGGTAAATTATTGTTCGCTGCAGCTGTCGCCCCACCACTACGTAAGCTATGAAGACAAAATTCCTTCCTGTTTAATCCAATCTCTGTCAAAGCATCTAAAAAGATTTCCCTTGCTCTGGTGTACGAAAGCGGAGTATTTTTTACAACTAGCTTGTACACTTTCTTAGATCTAAAATAACACACTGATCTAAAAATGTATTGTTCGGAACTTAAATTCAAATCAGCAAGCTTTATGTAATTCAGTAACCAAGTAACTGGACATGTCGAATGACCTGTTTTTGAAATTATAATATTATTTCCACGCCTATAAATATCAGTCTTGGAGCTTTCGATGTTCACAATCATAAAACTATCATGAAATTTTAAGTTGCACATTTTCAGGTTTGCGAGTTCACTATAGCGCAAAAATCCTGCAAACGCTAACAATATCATTGTACATAACCTTACGTTCGGTAAATGTGCACGATTGTTTCCGAATCTTTGAACAATTTTCTGTAGATGAACGGCAGTGATTGGTTCGTTTTTAACGGTAGGCCTTCCAAGAATTCTTCTGGCTCCTTCCAGCATCATTTGGAATAATTTGTCATCACATGGGTTTTTTAATAAGCTTAAATCGTGAAACCACTTAATGCTATAAAAATGAGCACACAAAACTGAATATGACACTGATTGTTGCACTAATCCATTTAAATACACGGCCACTGATGGAATAGTTGCGGGTAGATATTTACAATGATTTTCTATGCACCACTCTTTGAATTTTTTGAAGTATGTTTCGTATTTTTTGTTGGTGGATGATGATTTACTGCTCTTGATTATTTGAAAAATCTCTTCATCGTATCCAGAAATTTTTTTTATCTCTATCTGTGAATCGTTGTATATTATCCCATGAAACATCACCTGAAATTTTGATACAAATATATCTTTAAATTTCATTTCTATTATCTTCATAATTTATACTCTGTGTATTTCTCAGCTCGTTATCCTTTTTTTTTTTATTGTCAATCACTGCATGTATACCGCATAAACATATATTCACTTCACTGATTTATAACAATTAATGATTCAAAGACTTAACTAGATGATCTAAATTATAGTTTTAAATCTCAGACATTTGATTACTGGAACATCTGAATTAAACTGCTACTGCTTCAAATCAGGAACTCTCCATCAGCTACAATCTATAACTGTATTAAATCATACTGGAACAACTTAGTATTTATGTCATTACTGAACCGTTCACATGCCAATCGTATACATCTACATAAAAACTGCAACGCTACACCATATTTTCAACTGCATTCTACTGGAACTACATGTACTGGATCCACTCTGCATACACTCGTCACATTTATTGATTTTTCACATAATTCATGCACAATCTATTCTTAAAATCAAAACATTTGAAATAAATGGCGACTTCGCAAACACACTTGCTTTATCTGAACCGCCCTTGAAAAATTTAGTCGGTCGATTAAACTCTATGACATCTTTGACAAAATCATAATACTTTTGTTCTGTGTAATTCCACAACAAAGGCCAGAATAATGCCGACTTCCACTTTGGTACTATCAATACACCTTTTGCTTTACATATCTTCAAATGATTTAAAACTCTAGATACTAATCCGATGGGTGGTACTAACCAATTGTTTTCACATGACCAGTCAAAAGCAAATGCATCCACACCATAGGTATCTGGAACCCAAAATCTTGAATTGAATTTTTTAACTTTTTTGTTTTTGCTATCAGCAAATCTATCAATTGTAAATGGACCCTATTTTTTATCGCACAATTGAAAAATATTTTCAGAGACAGACCAGTCGTCGTAATCGAAAATTTTAATAAAATAATCTGATTGAACGTTTTCTGTTCTTGGTATCCACTCCATTTCTAATGAAATCAATTCCTTATGCAAATTCCATAGATATTTACAGCTAACTCTTGTAAATCATATTTCATGCTACCTACTCGAGAAATGTGAATTACGTTTTGATTGTCGCTGTAAATTTTAACAAGTTTACCTGTTAAATAATTTTTCAAACTTTCTAAAATAAACTGTATTGATTTCAATTCTCTCCAGGTGGAACTTTTCTTGGGTACCTGTAAAGTGCGAAACGAAATAGAAACGAAATGAAACGAACTGAAACGAAACGAAATCTGCCGAAACGAAACGAAATCTACCGAAACGAAACGAAACCTACCGAAACGAAACGAAATCAAGACGAAACGAAACGAAATCAAAACGAAACCTACCGAAACGAAACTTCCAGAATGTTTATATGGTCTAGTTTTACTTCGTATGAAATTTATATAGTTCAAGCACCACAGGCAATTGTTTCGCTTCAAGCTCATACATAGGCGTCGGAAGGAAATTGAAAGGGAGGGGCGGGGGGCTTAACCAACAAAAAAGGTAAACCACAGTTTTCAATGCCTATGTAATGTATATCTTTGCAAGAAAGTGGGGATGGAGGCTAATCCCCCCCCCCCCCCCCCCCCGCCGTTTCCGACGCCTATGTCATATTTTGTTAATATCTTACTGAATAATTTACCTACTCAAAAATGAAAAAATGACATCATTCGCATCGAGAGACTTTTTACTTGTCTGTTAAATCGTTTTAGACGTCTCTGGTCGAACCTCTTCATTGCAAACCACTCATTTCTTCCTCGAAAATTACCTCGATAAAAATAGGACCGTATGTACATAGAAAGGATACACAAGATTTCGGTTGGAGTTACATGTATAATCTGATTGAACCATAAAACCAGACACCTTGGAATGGAATACTAAATACTCTGTATCTGGTTTGTCCTATGTTTTAAGGCATTCGCAATACAACAGTACAGTGACTTTATTTCGACGCGTACATAAACGAGCCTTTACATGTAACACATCAATTTTGATACACATGACATGTTGTATCTAGATAAATAAGGACTGAAAATAAGAATGAGATATAAAAATTAGAAAATAATGCACATATTGAAACTATACATGCATAGTACGCTCTTGCATATTTGCAGATTGCAAACATGTAAATACATCATTAGACTGAGAAGGGAGCATAATTTATCGGTAATTAAATGTTATATTAACAAGTGCTTGAAGTATATTTATTTTAAATTTGAAGTAAAAAAAAAGTCCACATGCAGTTACACATATATAATTATATACATGTACCTTGATTTAAAAAAAAGAATCATTTTGATAGTTTTGTTTCGTTTCGTTTCGGCAGGTTTCGTTTCGTTTCGTCTTGATTTCGTTTCGTTTCGTTTCAGTAGATTTCGTTTCGTTTCGGCAGATTTCGTTTCGTTTCAGTTCGTTTCGTTTCGTTTCGTTTCTATTTCGTTTCGCACTTTACAGGTACCCACTTTTCTTACATTCGTCTTCTGAAAACATGTTATGTACAATCTCTAAAATTTCCCCTTGTAGAAAACCTGCACTTGCTTATGCACTTGCATCAGAAAAATAATTCTCTCTGGCGTTTTATTTATGGGACTAACAACCGTATTAGGTAATAACTCGCAATTCTTTAACCAAAACTCTAGTTCTGTTTTAACATTATCTGAAATCTTAAAATGTGAATCCCAAGTACTTCTCTGACAGACTGACACGCATAAATGTCTTGACATCATCTGACATATACAGTAAAATTTGTCTAATCCGGACTCTGAGTACTCCGGACTTTTGTCCATTCCGTCCGTAAATTTTAGTCCCATGCACTTCTTTAACAAATTCATTTTAAAAAATTCTGTGTAGTCCGGATACTGTCTATTCTGTATTCCGAACGGCCATACTGGTCCCAACTGCTCATAATTAACGCTAATTATTCCCTCTAATCCGGCCACACCTGAGTTACTTCAAAGAAATTAACACCTTTCATGGGGAATGTGATAATCCGTGTTTACATTAGCATGATTATTAGTGCCATGAGACGAACTCGGTGAAATGCGGCGGTGACACAGTCCACTTGAAAAATATAATATATTAAATCACGATTAAAAAAAAGTAACTTTGTTTTAACTCCTTTTACCACATTATAAAATAAACACAAAAATATATGTATGCGATTTACAAATCAAAATATAAATCGGGATCGAAAATCGAACGCATTTCAAAATGGCGCCATAACACTGTGGGGGAAGACGTAATTTTTTTACATAAAATTAAAAGTTCAATCTAATAATTAGCACATCGTAAATAATTGTGCATTACTGTTAATACATTGAATGAGATCTTTGACAAGCGAAACCCGGTCCGCTTGATACTAGGCCTATATTATGCGTGCCTGTATATTTTGATTGAGGTAACATTTCACCCGACTTTCAAACTTCGTGAACAAATAAGAAAATACAGTAAGTCATGTGAGACTATTTTATAATTTCTAGACTCCAGAATAGTAAAATTTAATTTTATTTATAATATGTATATGATGTACTTGTAAATAAACAACGAAAATTTTCGAAATTTATATTTTCCTTCATTTTTCCTGCACTCCGGATTCTGTCTAATCCGGCCAAATTTTATGGAACAGGCGGTAGCCGGATTAGACAAATTATACTGTATTACCAAATGCTGGTATGAGTGAAATGATCTGACCTAAAACTGAAGCTAAATTTCTTGCTGTTGTATTCTGCTGTAAAAGGATACCCTTTATCTTATCTAGAATATTTTGAATCTTATTGTTTGGTACCTATATAACACCTTCCTGTAAATTCCAGGTAAATCCTAGCCAGTCTAACTTTTGTGTAGGGGAAAACATTGACTTTTCATAATTCGGCAAAAACCCTGCTTGTAAAAGATTCAATAATACAGATTTAGATATGTGATTACATTTTTCTTGTTCAGCGCATGCCCAGCCGTCATCTAAATACACAATGATAGGGAAACTTTGTGACCTCCAGTAGTTAACTAAAGTTCTTACAATTTTAGTAAAAATGTGACCAGCTGAAGAAAGACCAAACGGTAAAACTGTAAATACATAATATTTTTGTTTACCTTCTACAGACCATGAAAACCCTAGATATTTCTGATGATCTGGATGGATGTTTATATGATGATAACCGGAGCGTAAATCGAACTTTATCATATAATGACCTTTTCTTGCGTACTGTTTTGCTTCATTGACCTCCTCAAATTTGATTTTTTGTTTTAGTACGAACTCATTTACGTGTCTTAAATTTAGCACTAATCTTTGTTTTCTGTTCTCACTGACAGAAACTGTTAACGGATTTACAACATATGGTATATCTGTAACTTCGATTACACACCCATTTGAAACTAATTCATTTATCGCCTTTGTTACAAAATCAGCATTATCAAAAGCAGATCTGTTGTTTTTCAAAATTGTGGAAAAAGGGTCTTGAATAAATGGAATTACATAACCATATTTAATTGTGCTTAACACCAGTTCTGAGGGGTTTAAATTTTTCTCCCAAAAATCAGAATGATTGGTCAATCTGTTTTTTCACAACATTTTCACTGTCTGCGAATTCGAACTTATCATGCGTATTATACTCAACTTGTTCAACTGGCCATGGATTGTTGTGTACTGGAACTTCCGCTTGCAACTGTTGGTTGTTTTCCACGAGGGAGGACTGGATTGAATGGACAGAATCTCGCTGTGTGTCCGGGCCGTTTACAGTAGAAGCATAGCCCATCGTTGAATTGCTGGGCTGTTGCTTGGCTGAAGTTATCATTTCGCTGTTGTGGATAGCTTTGGCTGAAGCCACGAAAAAAGGAACGTGCATTGAATCCGCCCCTGCTGGATCCTCTTGCGTATGGCTTATACTGGTTTCTCTTTCGGGATGCTCGCATAACTGCTGTTCGTAGCTTGTTAGCGTCTTCACCACTATTAGCAAGAGGATCATCAAGATATTCTTGGACTGTGTCCCAGCCATGTCTGTCTGCAATCTTCAAAATCTTATTTCTTTGGTTTAACGTGATAATTTCTGATTTTATGATTTGTTCAATTTCTTTGTTTTTTTCCCTCACGCACAAGAGATTCTATGTTCTTTAAAGCTGTGATTCTTTCTGTGTTAAAGTTAAATTGGATTTTTGTCCCCTCTTGCTTAAATTCAAAAGTCTTTGGTTGACAAGCATTTGAATCTTTCAATTGTGGATTTTCATAATTTTTTGAACTCACGCTTGAAGGTCCTGGTACTGGCTCGGAAGACTGAGTTTTGCGTAATTCTCCCAGAATTTCTTCCTTCTGTTGTGCTAAGGCTTTAGCAAGGGACGTATTAAATAAGGAAACAGCATCTGCTGTCGAAATGTCTTGTTCTTCTTGTAGAATTTTATCGTCCAAATCCAAATCTTGCCCCTGTTCACCATTCATTTCGTGGACCTCGTGTATCACGTATACGTGTATACCCGTAGGTTATAGCGAGACTCGATAATCGAACATGAATGAGCGAGGATATATATAGTACATGATCACGTGATAAGATTGGAATGCAACGAAATTAATTTTATATATTGGTAATTAACTACTACATGTATTTAAATAAAGCACATAGATCTGTAAGCCTAACGTTTTCCTTTATGTAAATTAACGTTAATGAGATCAGAATTTGCCCTCAAAAGATTAAATCTGTAATATATATCCTCTCAAAATGATCCATTAAACATAACCCGAATCATTTTAACAAAGACAACTCAAACGTCAGGCATTCACAAAAAAACCGATTTTTTTTTTCTTGCAAAGCCTTTATCACAAGAATACTTAATCACCAACCTTTATGCACTTGTGTCAAGTTAACAAAAGAAAGAGGGCGTATAAGGCGTAGACAATCCCCCGCTCTAAGACAATATGTTTCTCAATATTCAAAATTAACGGAAAATTTATATTTTCCTAAAATCATGCTCTCAGTAATGTCATCTTCTAAACATTTAATTATTTTATTTTACTGAACGACTTATCATTTGACAATCTTTTTTCAAAGTTGACAGTTAAGCATATTTAGTGGAAAATGGGTTTTCTAGAGCCATAAAAAAATGAATTTTAAACATGAATGGGTCATGTCTCCATTTTTCGTTAACGCTTAAATGATAGAAACGTAAATGTGAAATCAGTTTCATTTGTCCAAAAAATGGAATCTGGACCCATTCTATATAAAAAATGGAACTTTTTTTTAAAAAATATACGCTTCAACGAACTCGTTCATTCAAATCACACTGACATAGATAACGCATATACACCGTAGCGTAGTGGTTAACGCGATCGGTCTTGTGCCAAACCCTGCGCTATGGTGAGAGTTCGAATCATTTGTGAAGATTTTTCTTTTTGTTTTAACATATTTAAAAAAGATAAGTGAAAAAAAATTATAAAATATCAAAATAATGAAATACAGAATTAAATGTGTTAAAGATGATAAAAACCATATAATTTTTAAAAAAAATCGCTTTCGTGAACTTTTAGAAATGAGAAATGTCTTTTCTCAGAGCGGGGGATTAACATCGCTTTGTACGCCTCCATTCTTTTAAAAGTCACAGCTTAGGGTCTCTGAGTGTCCAGTTAGCTCTTAATTTGAAGCCATTCACTTGTATACTGTAACATTTCATATGAGTGAGGAATTCTCACGAGGAATGAAAAATTCAAACAAAAAATAACTATGTTATAGATTTCATGATATTTGAATAGTTTATTGAATACTGTTCGTTCTTTTAGTATTAATTTCTCCATGTGTGCATTTCTGATGTATCTTTAAGGTCAAGATCTAGTAAATAACTTTAGACTAATTTTTTGTTGCTAGATCCAATATGACGTCATAATCAATTTCAAACTTTCTTTTTCCCGTACTTTACGGCTTTAGCAGAATGATGTAAAAAATAGAGTATTTTCATGACATTAAATTTGAAATCATATGAAAAGTAATCCGGATACCTATATCAAATTTGATATTGATTTAAAGAAGAGGCCACGAACATACTAATTACCGTTTTCTGAGAGACTGTAGGCAATCTGGATACATTTCCTTTGTCGAATATGATAAAAACTCCCATATTAATGACTGGTTTTCTTAATTTTTCATTGAAAATGGCAGTTTAAAATACAGTTTTACATCTTGTTTACCTACAAATTATGCCCCGAAACACCTTATTTGACCAAGCTAAAGTTGTAAAGCATCAATAAAGGAATTTATTTCTCAAATTTGATAAATCTGTAGGCACCTTTCATTTACTAGTTCTTGACCTTAATGCAGGGACGAACTGACTTGATATGATGTAATATGAAAGTAGAAAATATTTGCCAGATTTCGATAAGCCAAAAAGACAAAAAAATAGTATAAAATCGAATATCTTATTCACTGTTTATTTCATATTAAAATCGAAAATCTACACCACACATAACATGAAATAATAAGATAGAAACAAGAAAATGATGCTAAAACGTTCTCTGATAAAAAAGAAAAGCATATTTGCACTTTATTAGAAAAGTAAGCAATCTTTTCTTGATTTAAAAAACATAAAAGAGTTTTTTTTTTTTTAAATTAAATTAGGACTTTATACCTATGTACAAATAATATTCTCTCTTAAACTTTGAAATCCAGTATATTATCTTCATTTAATTCAAAATTTAAATAAGGAAGTACTTTGATTAACATCAAGCTTTGGTTTATTGACTCAAAGTACTTTATTTCCTTGTTGAATATTTGACCCGTTGGAGAGAGAAAGAGAGCTTTAAATTAACCAAATTTTGTAGCATTCTTTTACATTTCACTTTGCATATTCGAATTAAGACATATTAAGGTTATCCGATCCTCAGGTTTATAAAATTACCAGTTAAGTAATCAAAAATACTCATAAAAATATCTCTGAATCCACAAAGTTATGTAAATTTATCCACAGCATTTCTGTAAAGTTAAAGATTAAAGTTAATCATATTATATAGGGAAAATTGTTAAATCTCCAATATTTTTCCAGAAAAAGCGAATTGGAATACCAGCAATGCATTTTCTAATTGCAAATTGATCAACAAATATAGTTTAGGTTAAAAAACGATAGGTATCCAGGCAATCAAAGAAATTGTCATGAATTTGATACTTATTTGGTATTTTTTGTCTTCTATTTCCGTCATGTATTCTATAATACATAGAGTAAAAGGCTTTTGCTATCATTGCAAGACACCACAAATCACTTATTTTTTCATATCATGTGATAAACATTGGTATCTAAGGCTGGATTCTAGAAAATCTTATTTTTCTAAAACTGTACCACTTTTTTCTTTTGATAGGGTACAAATGTCAACTTTTATAAGACCTTCTCTAAGGCTTCCAAAGACCTTGAGTTTTATAAAGATGATTCAAATGAAAATTGTTGCATGAAAAAATTTCATTTTCAAGCTTCATTTTGATGCATTTTAAATTAAATATTAATTTTTGGAGTTATCCTTCCTGGCTGAGGATCGGATATCCTTAAGACCGATATTTATGGGGTTGTCCAACAAAAATTAAAATATTTGCATTTCAGTGCAAAACGAGTACATGCTTTGTAATGTTGATTCTTTTCAAAGTTTCCAATGTATTTTGCTTATCGTAAAACCTACGTCGTGTGACATCATAACTAGTGAATGTGTTTAGCTTGTACTAGAACCATAATGACGTATAATTAATTCAATGTTACTTTTTCCTGTACTTTACAGCCTCAATTTAAATGGTAGAGAATAACTGTATTTTGAAATTCAATTCAAAATCATGCAGAAATAATCTTAATTCAATTTTTATATTTTTTGGTTATAATTAAGAAATGAAGCTTATTTCAACTTATATTATACGATACAGCATAACTTGGGGCAGTTTACGCTTTATAAACCGCGAAGCGTAAACTGTCCCAAGTTTTGTTATATCGTATAATATAAGTTGAAATAAGCTTCATTCCTTATAATTTAATTTCAGTGCAGACATTTTCCCCAGAATAAGGCTTTATATTGATTAAATTCTAAAAGAAACGTCAAGCGGAGTAATACGTTTTTCGACGTAACTCATTGTGACGTAGGCAAGTTATGTTATACAAAATGGATAAAATCTTTTATCCAATCAAATGACGTGTTACAAGTAAAATTTAATCATCACTTAATGACAATATATTTCTGCAATGAGAAATACTTGTAGGCATCTTTCATTTACTAGATCTTGACCTTAATTAAGTTTACAAATCCAAGACTCTCTTGTGTGATGAAATTACAATGTATACAACTTACTGTAATAATGTGAATGGTATGTAACCATTTTGATGGAATGCAAAATTCCTAAGAACTTCAGGTGCCAACTAAATAGTGTAGTATCTTGATGAAATGTGTCTAAGTCAAAGATGTACATATTTTAGATCATGCGATCGTGTGTACAATTTTGTGATATTTTTCATGAATTGACGTGCATTCCTTTTCATAATTATTTGTTACTTATTCATATGCTAGGTGCGTGTTTACAATTGTTCTATTAGATATGATCTTTTTAAATAAAAAGTACAATTTTCGATAAATATTTTTAATCTGAACGTAACCCAAAACAGACATTTGATTTAATCCTGTGTAAGTGCAAAAAGGTTAAGAATATTAGCATCAATAAATAACCTATCCCTGATTAGTTAGAGGCGAAAGATATATATTTTAATCCTTGTTTTAATTAGTTTGATATGTTCTTCATCATATTAAAAATTGAAAGCATTGTGGCAAAGACTTCTGAAAAATATTTACAAATGAAGGGTGAAAAAATTGACTAAAAAATAGAGTTCATTTCCATTTTTTTTTAATGTGGACTTATCTTTTATGTCAATTGAATAAAAAAGAAATTATTCTTGAGGAATATTGCTTAATATTGTTCAGTTAATAAAGTTTATAAAAAACGATGTTTGAAGAGGTATTTTTGTGATTTATCATATTCTCTTCTTGACACGTACCCATAAAAATAACTGAAAATATGTAGTCGCAGTATGTTAACTAATTACTATACCACGTTTCACAGGCTGTACTACATTTAAAAACAAGGAAACATATCATGAGCTTTTAAATGATTGATAAGCAAGTACTAATTTATCATTTTGAAAAGTTTGCAGTCTTGTGACAAAGACTTTTCCGACATAGGTTCTACCTTAAGTGATCAAGATCTTTAAAAATAATATGTCAACTGTCCTTACTTTTTTCAGAAACTAGCAACAAAAAATTCTTTTGTATCGAATTTGTTTTTTTTATAAGAATTCTTTAGATTTTTTTACATATCTGTTTTTTTTTCCTTTGTGTTCAAAAACACTCGGAACCTGAAAGTTTTCCACTTAGTGTCCAGTTTTGCATCACCTCCGCTATTTTTAAAGTTTGTTTATGTATAATCGAACTATAATATTTTAGCCTGATATCCAAGAAGGTTCAGAGGTAAACAAAACGCGTACAGTTACTTACCTTCTATTTCATCTAATACCATATCGTCCCTAGAATGTTTGTAATAAAAATCGTTTATTTTACAGCATTTTTTAAATATGCGCTGGAAGTATATTTCAAGATAAAAACAAATACTCTGGACTCGGGCTATATTTTCAAAGGGACTTAATTCTAACCATAAGCGCCCCTGTTGGCATAAAACGTTGTACATTTTCCTTTCAAAACCTTTTTAATCTTATCTGAAAATTTGAGCAAGAAAAGATATACAAAACATGAATTATACATTCTATATACATTCTATAAAAACCTTCAGTCATCGAAATTAGAATTGTGTATGTTGTGTCGAATTTGAACCTGCTAATGTTATTTCAATCAACATATTTCAGCTTTGACTTTAATTAATTGACATTCGTTTCTTTTTGTTCATCGCTCCCTTTATCTGGTGGCAATAAACAGCTGCAGGTTTCTTTTTGGTCTTCATCTGGCAATCTGACTCTCAAATACGTATATTTTGTAGGTGCATTTTCCCAATTTAACTGTGTCTCCTGTTAAAAAACTTTTTTTTAGTTTCAT
>NW_026928936.1:0-35507 GCF_032062105.1 Saccostrea cuccullata | reverse complement strand
GTTCAATGGACCTGAGTGCCAAGTGAAACTCAAAATTTGAAGCCGGTCACCGATACATGGTGAAGTCTCTATATGAGTGAAAATATCTCAAAGGAGACGAAAGACTACATACATTGTACAACAATAAAAAAATCAATTCTTTTTCTTCAATTTAAGAACAAAAAGGAAAAAGTTATTTTATTAACAAAATTTAAATGGTTCATTTGCACAGGACTTTAATTTTATGTATAAAGGTTTCTGTGTGTATTTTAATGAGACTTAAAACAGTTGCCTTTCCACGAAGGGTTTTGGCTCGATAATGATTATTTCTTTCTTCAGTTAACTGTAGTGTGATAAAAAGCCTACATGTACTCAAAGCTGATTGAATAGCAGAGAGGAACATCACAGAACTTTCAGCCATCATTTAATTCATTAAGGAAAAGGCTCAATTCTGTGCCTGTCTACTTCTAATGCAAACATAAAAAAATTAACGGTCGCCAAATCTATGAAGAAAACATGTCTCTCAACTGATTTGAATAAGCAAGAGCATGGTCTAAATTCCTGGTTTGATTCTTAGTATAAACTTGTTTTTATTTTTCAAAAAGTCCATTAAAAAAATCAAGGAAACAGAATAAAGCAAATATGAAAATATAAAGACGGATTTGTTTAGATGTAAAACAAAAGTTAAAGAGGACTTATACGAGGGTTGTCCAAAAAGTTCGTGGATAATGACATTTTTGTTAAAATAAATGATTCTATATGCATCTATTGTATATCAAAATATTTCTTATGAAAAATCAAGTCAGAATTTAATTTTTATTTATGAAACTTAATATTTTTGTAAAAATCGGTGTCTTAAAAGATCGTAGATTGTGCGCATCGACCAGTTTGACGTTAAGCTAATTTCATTATAACGTCAAACATTTGGATTTGACTTGACACATGTTCATGGACACACACTACATTTCTTTTTTAAGGCGCAACACACTTCCAAGTGCTAGCAATAATCTTTAAGTATAGATTATAATGTATTTAATCTTTAGAATTCTAAACAATGCACAAAAAATTACGAGTGTCATCAATATAAACAGTTTGAATACACAAATTGTACAGCCCAGTCCGACGCCGCGCTAGATTTATAACAACGTCATGAATAGAAATCTCCATTTTCAGTAAATTACATGTGTTTTTAAATTCTTGTAGTATCTTCAAATTTGTATCCACTGTTGAAAAATCTATATACCAATCTTAAATTAATACACTAAATATATTTCAATAATTTTTAGTTGTTCTAACAAATATTTTGTCTCTTACGTTGTTTCAACCGTGCTAAAACATATTTTTTGATCGGACGCTGCCCCGTGCAGATGGCCGACGTCGCTTTTTCTGTCGAGTTTTGACACATATTTGTTAAGGTTTTTGTTTAGTGTTTGCACTGTCTATATAGTAAGCGATACTTAAAATATCATAAAATGATTAAAGCTTCTTTATTTGTGTTACATATAATTTTCATTAAGTTTTGACTTCTTTTATGTAGAAAATAATCATCACTTTATATCATAGTTTATGTCATTTTAACCTTGGTCCGTGCGCACTATCTGCAACCTCTAAAGACCCTAATTTTTACAAAAATATTACGTTTCTATAAACAAAAATTAAATCATTCTGACTTGATTTTTCATAAGAAATATTTTGATATACAACAGATTTATATAGAACCATTTATTTTCACAAAAACGTTATTGTCCACGAACTTTTTGGACAATCCTCGTATATACATGTATTTAGTCTATTGTATAATCAATGTCCATAACTTTGCGTATTTCTAATTTTATTTATCAAAAGGCCAATTCACATTGGCAAATCGAAAAAAATGGCATTGAAAAATATGGGGAAGTAATTTATGAAAACAACAAATTATGAATAATTAACATTAACATTTGAGGGGAATATGACAGAGAAACAGCTCTATAAGCACCATGCTTTGGCGTGAAATATGTAACAGTGCATCATATAACAGTGACACATTACCAAAGTGGAGAAACGATATTATTTTGCAATGCAAGAGTTGTAGTATAAAAACTTCTTCTGTTATTTAGAAGACAATTCTTTTTAAGAACAGACCACAGATAAAATACGAAGATAGAAAGATAATCAAACTAAAAATTACGTTTTAACAATTAAGAAACTTTGAGAGCATTACATGAATTTGAAATTGTAAATTGTCGAGATTTAGGCATACAGACAGAGGGAGACACAGAATGAAGACCACACAGGGGACAGTAGACATGTCAAAAAGTAGGACCGTTGTTGAAGTGCATAAAGAGAAAACCTCATCATTTTTATGACTTCGTTTTTATTTTACGACTAAATTTTTTTAATCAAAGCTGTTTACATATTCAAAACTCTTTGGTAAGTCTCAGTCCTTTTTTGGCTTAGGCAATAAGTAAAATTGATTAAAAAGTGTAAAGAGCCTGCAAAAGGCTTTGTTTTTATATGTATATTGCAAAAAGTGTTTTTGTTCGCTATAGTGAGTGTTAAAAGTTGTGTGTGGTGGGGAGGGGGCGAGGCTGTTTCAAAATTGCAATCCTCATTAAAATCTGAAATTTCTATGTCAATGTACATGTTAACAGAATCAATATACGTGTACATTAAGTCCTGCCTTAATGTTTTGGCATACTAGTATTTTATTGATCTTATCAAAATATTATAGATTTTATGGCAATGTAAGCATAAATAATATAAATTAAGCCCCGCCTTTTTAATATTGTGGAGTATTTCATTGAAGAATTAAATGTAATAGGTGTAGAGAATGTATTGATTGGATAATATAATTTTAAGATATTATTTACAAGTGTATAAAACTAGCACACAACCGTTTTGTATTGAGCAGTCTACTAAGGCATCCTAAAAGACAAGACTAAATCACGAAGAAAAAGTGAGTATTCGATTCAATATTAAAAAATGTTTACTATAAAGCTTTAAAAAGTCTGAAAACATATTGTTTTAAGGGTTTTATTCTTATTATTGTTTTTTCTTTCTTGCTTCTATTTTCACCTTGGGTGTTTTCATAAACTACTCAAACGACTTTTAGGACTAAAAGACATGTGTAAATTTGAGGAGCAAAAGTCATTTTTGTGTACGTGTTTGCTTTTGATTGATATGTAGCTAAGCTTTTTCAATAATATAAAATGACTTTAAATGAGGCCTTAAAACCGTGTGACGGTAGGCATTGACACGATAAAGAATCGTCACTGCTCAATGGCCCTGAATTGTGTTCACAATGCTGTTTTCTGTTTAACGTGTGTGATAGGTGCTAATTGTGTTAATTATCTATCTTATTACATGTATGCCATTTAAAATAAGTAATGTTGAAATGATTTCTTTCCTTTCAGGCTAGTGAATAATGCCCAAAGTTCATGCATGATTTTTTTTTCAAAAATTGAACTTTCCAATCTAAAAAAGGACGAGGTCCTATAATTGATATATAATATAATTTATATTCATGCTTAATTTCCTGAGCGTTTTCCTTCATCAGAGAGAGAGAGAGAGAGAGAGAGAGAGAGAGAGAGAGAGAGAGAGAGAGAGAGAGAGAGAGAGAGAGAGAGAGAGAGAGAGAGAGAGTCTTGTTCAAAGAAGATGCGAACATAGATGTACTTCGCTTAATTGTATAAGTATACATACGGATTGTCTGAACAATTTCAAACAAAATATTAATTATTTTTTAACGCCCGAAAAAATAATGAAACTTCATAAAAATCTTTTACAGCAAAGATACAAACTGTATTCCAGTAAATGTTCTATCAAGCGTTCTATGGAACAATATATCTTAGAAGAGGTGCGGATATTTGAAGAAAAAAAATGAGAAAATAAAGAAAGCATGCAGGTGATCACCGCATGAAAGCAAGCGTAATTTACGTTTCATATAAGTCATGATATCTTTTTCTGCTTCACACGATTTTGTTACATTAAATAGTTGCTTTTTTTCAGTGAAAGAATCACTCCTGACTAAGAGACTTATTTAAATTCTTTACTGTCTGTTTTTGTTTTAGCATTTCAGTCGAAATTTAGTCGAAAGATCACCTTACCATGTAGGCACAAGAGAATAAACATTGTTTGACGTTATTCGTGTCCCAGATCGTGCCCCACTCTATGTGTTAAACAAACAGTATTCTACTTCTTACATGCAGTAACTATTTTCGGTATAGAGGAAAAACTATCGTTGAATCTCATACCATTTAAAAACAACATCTCTATTAGAATCTAGTTTGTAATGTCACTTCTGTACTCTTTTTTCCCGTCTCTGATGTAAATAAACAATATCCTTAACAATTTATTAAATCTCTGTGCGACAGTTACGCGTTTGATGACGTCATTTTAATCAAACTCGATTCCAATAACACAGGAAATCATGACACCAATCGTCTGTTTCTAATGCTATTTACATGAAAATTTGACATGTTGTTACAATTTTATTCTGGTTTCACTGATTTAAATTTGAGTTCAATATTTAACATAGTACTAAAGACATAAAAGCAAATTTAATCATGATATGCGTAAATTGTTCCGAATTTTGTCCGTGCGCCGACAGACTATATCGGCCTTCATGTAAATCGTCCCAATACTATTAATATGAAAGATATGTAATTTAAAAGAACATTGAATTCATTATGTCTATGCAAAATTTGGTCGATATTGGTTTCATGTTAACAAAGTTATAAACATTGTCTATGGCTTTTTGGGATAACCCTCGTATATACAACGATACCCCACCATAATTTAAAGTCAGGAATATTTGACATCATTGACAGCTGCTTTTCAATAAAAATGAACTTATGAAATTATATTACTTTGTCATCGGTTATCTGCCAAATTATTTTTAAAAAATCTGTTTGTAGTTTGTAAAGATAAGTACTCTGTAAATGTTGATGCTTAATTTCTGATCAACATTATATACTGTAAAATCACATATTTTTGGAGGGGAAAACTTGGTGGTGGGGGGGGGAGAAAAAAATTCCTGATAAGTGGGAATTGGATTACATTGTTGGAGAAGTACGTGTTGAGTGACAATGCATATTACATTCAACAGTTCATGGTGATCATAAATTCGTGGGTCTCTCCATATTGCGAAAACAATAAGAACCACAACCCCCTCCAAAAGTAAGTGATTTCACAGTATGTGTTTTATGGAGACCAGGTCTTTAAACAATTTGTCCGAATTTCCAAAACCACGGCGGATGTATCCGGTCGGCAAGCGATACTAACTCCTCCATGGCACTTGAACCCTTCTACAATGTATAATGTTTAAGATGTCCGTGTTTGTTCTGCTCCTGATTTGTATTGTTTGAGTGTACTTTCGAGCTTAAATATTCTTCTTTGTCTTGATAGGTTTCATTTTTTTCCACAAATACCATTATGTTCGTCCGAACACAAACTAACTTGCAAGAACTATTTCTCCTAATTTCTCTGAACAATTTTACTTATTTCTGGGCTCCAATTGCACCATACTTTTGCATCAAGTGTTCTGTATTATGAAAGGTAGTTGCCCTTTTTTTCTTAAGTTTATTACAAAATGTTTTATGAACGTTTTCATTATAATAACCCTTGAATTTTGAAATACCAAGTTTGATTGATAATGTTGAAAGCCCCAAAGCATAACCTTATTTGTCTGTATCCTGCTTCTGTTTTAAAGTTGATTATTCTACAGACGAATAAGTTGGGAGACATAAACACCACATGCAGGCGATAGTTGAATATTTCTACATAATAAGATAAGAAGAAGTTATGCTCATAGCTTCTCACAAGAAACCCGGGTCCGTAGGACGGCTTTAATTTTAACCCATATTATAATAATTGTACTATGGGCTAAAAAAATATTACTGAAACAAGACTAGCGTCTGTGACACAGAATAGTCAATATTAAAACTCCCTCGATTGAACAAGCTTAGACAGAAGAGATTTGAACAGCAACACCATAATATTATTCGACCAAAGAAAAAAAAAGTGTCCTACGGACCCGGTTTGTTGTGAGAAGCTATGAGCATAACTTGGTAAAACTAAATGCTTTTTTCTTTGTTCTAATATCCCTACAGGCCATAAATCCATTTTATTTTTTTCCGCGGAAAAAATGCTCCTTGCACTGAATGCTCAGGCTGGATAACACGTCTAAACTTCCCGGAATATCTCGGATATTACCAAAACCGATATATGACTAGATTAAACCAATGAAATCCTTCGTAACAAATCAAAATGAACAATCCCTCGGATACAATGCAAATGAAAAATTATACAATACAAATGGAAAATATAGAATACAAATGAAAAAAAATTTTACAATACAAATGAAAAATATACAATGCAAATGAAAATTTATACAATGCAAATGAAAAATTATACAAAACAAATGAAAAATTATACAATACAAATGGAAAGTTATAGAATAAAAATAAAAATTATACAATGCAAATAAAAATTATACAATACAAATGAAAAATTATACAATACAAATGGAAAATTATAGAATAAAAATATATGAAAATTATACAATACAAATGGAAAAGATCGAATATTGCAACGTTTGACTTGCCATACTATTGTGCAGTTTTAATTGTGTGCTTAGAACACAATAGGTCTATTAAAATGAAAAACTGTAATGCAAATAAATATGCAAAATTTTAATTCGTGTTGTCTGGTATTAATCATAATCATCATCTTTGGCATCAATCATCTCTTTTGGACTTTGTATCAATCTTTTGGGACAAATGGCCTTTTTTCCAGCGGGGGGTCAACTTCTTAAAGGTTGCACTTGTAAAAATCAGACTAAAGTCTTTTTTCTATAAAATAATTTCTGCTTTTTATTTTTAGAACATGCATTTAATTTGTTTCTTCCCTGTATTTTTTTTACTGAAGCTACTGTTATGTAAAATTTACAACTATCAAATCAAAAACATGTGATATGCAACTGCAATTTCAAACCACCATTTTTATAATTCTTACTTTATTTTCGTAATGCTCTATGCAATGGCCAATCTTGCATTCTTTCATGTAGTGTTTAATTCACGTTAAATTTTTCTAGAGACTGAAGGAGAAACAGACCTCTATAATCCAAGGAAGACGGAAAGAAGTATTCAAAATACTAGAAATAGGAGAAACAGGAAAGGTTTACATAAAAGAAATTCATCAATTTCATCCTCCTTCCAGAATTAGCTTGCTTTTGAGGTCATCAATTATGGACACCATGACTTTTCAATTTGATACTGATGTTGGTAAAAATGACGCAATTTCCTGTAGCTTTTCTGGTTACTCTGCCGGGGAGAGTTCTATATCGAACGTTGGAACATTCAAAGATGATTTTGCTGATGATAAAGGAAACTGCATTCCTATTATCAGTGGAGCCATTACAATGTCGATGACAGAAAGAAAACTTTGGCACGAGTTCTTGAAAGTAGGGACGGAAATGATTATCTCAAAGTCTGGAAGGTTTGTAGTTTATGAATGTAATGTCTTGAATACTATTCATTATCACCATATATTTCACTCTAGATCCTTTTGACAAATGACATATGAATATTTAAAATGTAAAGATTAAACGAGATGATTTCATTTTTTTACCCTTGCCTTTTTTCAAGGTCAGATAAAAACTGTACTGTATACAGGGAAATTTTCGCCCCTGATTTATTTTCGCCCTCTCCTTGATTGTGCGAATTTAAAATTGGGCGAAATCAAATTACACCTCATAATTTCTTACACAGAACTATGACTGGGCGAATTTAAAACATGGCAAAATTGTTAACAAGTTCAAAAGGGCGAAAATAATCCTGTATACAGTAGACAGTAACGTGGGGAAAATCTTCGGACTTGTTATAAAGGTTGTTGTTTACTGGTATAAAATTATTATACATTTCCTCTTTCATTTTTTTTTTGGAAGGGGGGAGGGGGTTGCTCGATTTCTGCTTCATTGAATGCTGCATTCAGTAACCTAAAAGCAACTGCTTTAAATTTCATTTTATGTGATTTTTGTCGTCCCTGTGATATACTATAATAGTAATACAACCAATTTTATTATATTGCAGATATTTTTGAGAATTATCAGTCATTTCATTTGTTCATGTTATTTTATAAATACTGCAATTTAATGAAGAAGAAACATACAGTAGGTATCAAGGGGAATTTTAATTCTTACTTATTTCAGGAGAATGTATCCATACGTTGAATTTTTCTTAAGCGGCCTTGATCCTTCTGGACTATATGATGTCATTTTCGACATCATACCCGATACCGAAAAACGTTTCAAGTTCATCGACAATAAATGGGTTCCATTTGGGAAAAAAAGGAAAGAATTTAAGAATAAAGCCTTCAAGGATCAAGACGCTCCGAAAACTGGGTCAGAGCTGATGTCTCGAAAGATTTCATTTGAGACAGTAACATTATCAAACAAACCAGGCAAAAAAGCTTGCACAGTAAGTAATACACCTCGCGGGCATGTAAACGAAGCATTCAGGCCATTTCTCGGGAAATTGAATAAGTTTAATAATATACCAAAGCCGCTGAAAAAGTATAAACTATAATTAATTATTGCATAAAGATAAAAAAAAATACTTTCACCAATACTACGTCATCACATGACTTCAATTAATACCGAAAAATTCCTTAATATAAAAGCTAACAAAAACATCTTTTATGCCTAAAAAAAAGTGCTGCTAGAATCCTACTTTCCGTACAAGAAAATAATTATTCCACACATTTGCACGAAACCTTACTCGACGTTTTGATTTTTTTTTTTTTTTTTACATATAAATCCAAGATTTTTTGTGAAAGCATGTTTACCTCAGGATTCTAGCAGCACTTTCCAAGTATTTTAGAAGGCAAGCTTTTATCTGTACAAATCTTAAGTTTTGGAATGTTCTAAGGTATTATTTTTGTCCCAAATGACAGAGGAAACGCCAACCTACTGTCTTCGAAAGAAAATATAATCGATGAAAATAAATGAGCATACCTGTTTTATATATTTTTACTCCGAATGAATTTCTCATAACATTCACAATATTTGCTTCTAAACTCCCTTTTATGCATCTTTGTACATGTAAATGCAGTGTTAGCCAAATTCTCTTTACACAGCATGATTAATTTCCAAGTTACTTGATGCACACATTTGACGTCATCGGTGGTAGATTTTAATCAAAATGACAGATACAACATAATAAAATAAAAAGATTTTATTTTTGTTAATGTTTGCACGTTCTTCGTGAAAGCTTGTCTTCTAAAACTGACGTCATGTCCGTTACTATAAAGTCATAATACATCACTGATTTTGTCAAGTTAAGAGTTTTCTGAATGCTTCCTTTTCATCCCTGCGCTGTTCCTGGGATTATGAAAAAAAACTTTCATTTAAATAGGTCTGCTCCTAAGCTTTTGTGCTGACTTTCATCTTAACCTATATTTTAAAAAAAAACTGCATCATGTTTAATTTCTTACAATGAATTTAATTCTACAATGCTATGTTCCTTTAAAACTCTATGATTAAATTCCATAACAAAAGCATTAAGTGAGGAACTATATTTTGTGGCGGAGGGTTCCTTTTTAGAGGAAGATTATTTTTTTATTTCGAAGTATTCAAAGTACCGGGTATGTTAATTTTGGATTCTTTTTTTTTTTACATGCATCCTGCCCACAGAGTTATTTTGTACGGTGGACTGCTTTAAAATTGTCCTAAATAATTGCATAATAATAAATTGAATAAATTTTCATGAATTTTATCATCGTATTTGAAAACTATAGCAAATTTATACATTAAGAAAATGAAGGGAAAGTAACCCAATTTAAGATTAAAATTAGCACTGTCTATTTTAGTAATTTACATGTACTTTCAAATGTTTTTGTTTTGTTTGTTAGATTTTCAATGCCAGAAAAATGTCAGAAAATGCCAGAAAAATGAAACTGTTTGAGCGCAAAAAGGTCAAATAATTTAACATGTGGAGTAATTTGAAAATTTAATCCTTGTTAAAAAATTGTATGTGTCTATTCAAGATGAAAAAAGACTGTGTTTGATCCCATAATTTATCTGGGAGTAAAAACTTTAAAATTGATTGATGTGTAACACGTATTAGCAGTGCAAAAAGACAAACTAAATCCTCTGTAACGCCAAAACCAGCGCATTGACTCCTATTTTTAGATTTTGTTTTGATTTTTGATAAACCTATGTGTATAAATCATGAAAAATTCTCATTATTTTTGATGGCATTATCAAACCTTCTTCAATGAGATATTAAATTGTCTGTTGAATGTTTATGGATTAATATTGTAAAATTACATTTGCCAATGTTTTTCCTTATATAACAATAAAAAATAAAGAACAAAGTACGGTATTAGCAACAATCTGCCGCAAAATTTTCAATATTTTAAACTTTTCATTTTCGTCTTTTGATGTTGAGCACTGGAGCAAGTAAGATGCGAATTAATTCGTTGAAAAATCTTTTCCTAAAATTAAGAGATGAAATATGATATAAATTTTAACTTTAATGATATCTCCTTAGGATAATAATTTCGGCCATGAAGAAATGCTTACAAATATTTATATCATTCTATTTTCAGTTTTCACTACGAACATTGCAGAAATACATGGTGTGTATTTCCTTAGTGAAACATGAAAGCGATGGCAATATCACTGTTTTTAATTTTCCTATTCAGGACACAGCTTTTATAGCAGTCACTAAGTACCACAACAGAGAAATGTGTGAGCTTAAGGCTCTCCGATATCCATTATATATTTCACTGAACAGGTAAATACATTGTAAATAAAATTGTGTGAGAGAGAGAGAGAGAGACTTAGAGAGAGAGAGAGACTTAGAGAGAGAGAGAGAAATTTTTGGGATAATCACATATCAACTTACATGTATCTTATAATATTTGATTAATTCTTACTCTTTTCACTACATGTTTTATGAGTTTAGTTAAGCACTGTTTGAAGAGAAAGCAAAGTTAATATACATTGTACGATATAAATCTTTACTATGAATTCGATTTCAGAATCCCATCAGATTCGTCCTTCAACAAACGCCATCAAATACAAAGTGAGTTTTAAAGATATTCACAAATAACAATCTCATTAAAAGAAGGTAACAATGTGATCAAAATGATAAAACTACGGCCATAAATTCATTTGTCTTCAACAATAATTCTGAAACGAACTGTAAATGGGAGAAAAAGAACTGAGAAAGGAAACACAGAAATATAAAAAGAGAAAAAAAATATAGTGAAATTGAAATTAAACTCATAGCTTAAAACAGGGAAAGAAATAACTCTTATGTTGGATGAGATAGTTTTTGTTGAAAATACAAAATCTAAATAAATTAAGATTTTTTTCAGATCACGCCGCTGACGTCGACGATGGTCCTGTCAATAAAGCCACTCAAACAGACCCTGATCCACAAGTAGACTTTCTGTCCAGCTTTTTTGCATGTAAGCCATTCTGTAGCTATACCTATTAGAGGTTTTATAGTCATTTTCTATTACCTTTCACGAAAAAAGTGACCTTTCAGATTCTTAAGATTTCTTCAACGAATTCATATTTCATTTCAAATGCTGATTTTTTTTTTTATTCACTTTAGATGTTCAGGAAAGGACGGGAACTTCTGCAGGCGATTTAAATCCAGAGATAAAAGATGAATTGTTCTGCGACTTCATCCAACAGCAATATTATTCAGAGTCTTTTACAGGTTTTGGATGTTATTTTTTTCTAACTGTGTCAGATTATCTTTTCAGTTAACTACTTACACCTAGATAAACAATTTTATATATCAGTGTTAACACTAAATGCAAATGAATTTATGATTAGGATAATCTAAAAAAGGCAAAGGAAAATGAAATTAACCCCCAGTGTATTATAAAATGTTGGCAAACAACCTGATTGGGAACTTGATAATAGTCTTATAATTTAAAAGTGAAAGATAAACATGGACAATTTTTATATTTTCATTACATTACTCGAAAAATGGAGGGAGTGTAGGGGAACATTCTCTGGAATAATTCATCTTTACAATTTTGTCGCCCTTGTTCTGACTATTTCAGAAAATATAGACAAATTACCCTGTTTTATACCTTTCTATATGAAGGCATAAAAAAGTAAAATTAAAGAGTTATGCCCCTTTCTGTGCCTTCTTCTTTTTAAAGATAGGTATCATTATTGTTATTGCCCGAGACATAAATCGGAAACCTTTAGTCGATGGTGCTTAGTAGTTAAAGAAGCAAACATGAGAGACAATGGGGTTCAAATTTATTCCAGTTATAAATATGGGCGTCCTCCTCATATAAATATATATATATATGTATCTTTTTTCTTAACTTTATTCTGTAATTGGAACTCGAGTGGAGGGCCCAGCAAGAGCCACGCCAGAATCTAAGCAAACCGAATAACCCTTTAATTTTCTTGACCTACTATAAAAAATCCTTTTTATTTGACTTCATCTTCAGTACTGATTATCCTATGTTTAATATAGTGATAATATATAGTATAGGTTAGGAAACTATTAACTGCAACAAAAATATACCAATTAACAAATTATAGTTGTAGCAAAATACAGATTTTTTGTAAAACCATACTTTATTTTTTACTTTAGGAAACTCTATAGGTGTACACACTTATAACTTTTTAAAAATAACCTTTTAACGATTATTTCCACAGAGCAATGACTTAAAATAAGTATTTGAGACAAAATTATAATTCATGCCAATAAAATCAATGTTTTTTTTTTACAGATACAGAAAAACAAAAAGAAAGAGCTTGCAAAATGAATGAGTTCTGATGTAGTTAAAGGAAGGATATAATGATGTAACACATTTAAAGGACTAGAAAGCTGAGTACGGTATTTTATAAAGCCATTAAATGAATTATTAAAATAAGTGTCAGGTTATACTTATTTAGTCATCATTGAATTTAGACTTTTTTTGGCATCAATGCTATTTGTGTATATATAAAGAACAAATTAAATATTAAAGCAAACCTCTGTATTAAAGGATATGTAAAATAAATATGTCCTCGATTTATTATATATTTCGCATATCCTTAATATATTTCAAAGGGTTGATTTTATATATCACATTTTCTTGAATTGTATTTTTCCCAACAATATACATGCATGAAAAAGTTCATTTTTCCTGAGACAACCCTCTTATTTTTATGTTGTTAGGACATATTTTTTCTTGCCTTAACATTTAAAAAAAATTGTGTAATTAATCTTAAATACTCAACAGTTTTACATAATTTTATAATTATGATTTATAATTTAAATTAATACTTTACATTTATTAAGGTTTTCTTTCTTTTTATTCTCCCACTATTTAGATCTGATGTTAAAGTAAACAATGGCAAAAAAGCGTCATATGTTTTGTCCAATTGTTGTTATGTTGTTTGTCACTCTGTCCCTCAAATTATTAACCGGGTTAATAATTTTAGTTGAATGGGGTTTTGTCATTTTTCATGCGCATTCTGGCTATTTGAATATAATTAAATTAGTTATAATTTGTTCAGGATTTATTATACAAACATAAATTGTATATGTAATAAAGAATCGTATGCTTGATATATTAATGAATGCTATTTTACTAGACCAAATATTCTTAAATTTTCTCAACTGATGACAAAACAAGATGGTATGTCACTTAAAAAACTCTGTATGTTTATATTAAAAATATATGATTTAGTCTTCCTCCATAATTTTTTTCCTCACTTATCTCATTATCATGTGTTTTTTCCTCCCCTTTTCCATTTTTTTCATTTTTCTCTCCATTTTCTTTTTTTTCTTTTTCTCCCATTTCATTGTCTTATTATGTTATATCATACACTAATACATGTACCTCTGACCTGAATGTACATATGTGTATTTATGTATGTAAAGGAATTTATGGGATCTAAATGCTCAAAGTTTTTGTATTTTGATTTACTAATAATGTGTATGAATGTTTGGGTCTTGAGGGGTTTTCCGGGTTATAGTTTCCAAGCGCCCTCTATTTACGGCTATTAGCCTAACCCATATTCATAATTCCGCTTGGCTCCAAAGAACGTGGTTTGAAAATTTTACCCTCCTCCACCCCCCTTCAAACCTCCATGCACATTTTTATTATTGTTCAGATTACTGATTTTCTTGTGTTTAAGGTGTGGGATATTTTTTGCACCCCACCTTCTGCTGCATTCTGAAATTGTAAAATTTTTCATTTTATTTGGCATTTGTAATGTAATAAATGCTCTATTCACAAACACTCGCTTTATCATTTTAATGGCTGCAGAACAGAGCTGCAAATGTGCTTCAGGTACATGTACATACGAACTGAGTTGTTCATTATTGCCCGCATTTAAGAGCACATAAGCTGTAAATATTTTTCATTGTCCTCATGTACCATGTATTTTAAATGGTTTTGAGTGAATAAATGAACTTGAACTTGAATTTCATGCTTATGTTGTTATAATACGTCTTTATGTATGGATAAAAATGAATACTCTATGATAAATTATTTCTCGATATCTTGTAATTGTGAATAAACAAAAGTCAATCTGATACTACACTCGAGCATCCTGAAATTGATATTTAAGGGATGCTGGTGTTCCACAATATCAACCTTTATGTAGTTTTCGGAGATGGTCTTTCAAAACTTGACCAAGAGAACTAGGTACTACGTATTTTTTAAATGAATAAATCTTACTGAAAAAGGTTATTATATTTTGTATGATAGCGTAAAATCCGTTGTGGCTTTCATACTTGAGACAGAGGGATTTCCCTTGATTTTTTTTTTAATAGAATTTGTTATCTTGAGCTATAATGCATTTGCAGTTTACACAGTCGCCAACCTCGATTAAAGGTTAAAAAAATTACCAGGATGTTTAATGATTCCATATGCAAGAGCGTGTTCTACGTACGAACAGTCTCTAAAAGGAAGCTTAAGGTCAACATTTCCTATATTCTATGGTCAATACAATGCCCTTGTCAGCATTTACAATCTATCAATCAGTCGAATGTAGATTTGCATTTTCCATAAAATTATTACACAATTATTTTCACTGAATGTTATATGTTTTCCTGCTTACCCGAACATGAAAAGACCACATGGAGAGAGAAAGAGAGAGTGGATGGGTCCACGACCACGCGAATGATTTTATTGTATCAAGAAAATGTAAATACATGTATAAGAAATAAAAGATATATTGGCTTATTTAAGATGATGAAGCAATTGAAGGCCATTATTATTTTTTTCTATATGTTTCATATATGACAGTAATTCTTTAAATAAAAAAAATTCTTTGCTGTTCAAGACTCCACTTTTTGCGATCAGCATTATTATAAATCTATAAGGTTTTATAGGACATTATGCTAATGTCTGATTACAAAGACAAAAATAATTTTATATAGTTTTGTATAGAAAAACGTATTAATTTTACTCATGTAAACATAACTAAGACAGTCAATATTATATGATTATTTTAAGTTTATATCATTTGTCCTAAACATACATGTATAAGATATATATATATATATATATATATATATATATATATATATATATATATATATATATATATATATATATATATATATATATATATATATATATATATATATATATATATATATAGGCTTAAAAATTGCATCACATAAGATATATACATAACGAAGATGTAATAAAAAAAATATATGAACAAAATTTTTGACGATATTTTAGTGCAAAGACTCTTTCTCTAACAATTAGTATGAAAAACGTCAGTCAGCATTTGACTCAATGATAAATTGTATTTGCTGTCACTGTATCGACCATAGAACTTAATTACGAAATGATTACTTTAAACAAGACTGCTGATATTCTTGTTTCATCAACGTGCTAGTAAATAATTTACCTCTTTTAGAAATTGTTCATACGTAGAGCATGCTCTTGCGTATCGAATCAACTGAGATATGAAATATACTCCGTATGCAGGTGATGAAAGTATATTGCTGCATAAGTAAGGGAAGTTGACGATAGAAAAACTAAAGTCATTACGTTTATCATAAAGCTTGGTTGTTAGATTACCATTAACGTCTTTTCCAAGTATGATATCCAGGTATGAAACAGATGTGTCAGACACCGTGGGAATCCTTTATGATAAGGCATTAAAAATATACATTTTATTTTGAGCTAGATTTTAATTTCAATATGTAATCCTTGTTTGAATTTGCAGTCGACTTGAGATAATAGTTTAATAAGGTATTATAATAAAGCATTTTAGCATGTTTGTGATGTCACATGACTGGTTTGATCACGTGACGGACATGTATGATTTTCTTTAAAAAATCGCTTCGGCACAAGTGCAAAACAAAATTTTTGTGTGAAGTTTGTTACATATATCAGTGCATCTTGATCTCCAGTGCATAAAATGTGCTGGGGCAGGTTGAATTCTTAGTTTTTAAGAAAATATTTTACAAGAAATTCAACTAAACCAACATCAGAAGGGGTATTTTCCACACTTTATCGCGATTTAAACAAAAATGGATAAATTACATACAATCCCCGAGCAAAACTCAGTTTGAGGACATACTTCTCTTGTAGAATCACATAGAATATCTTCAGTCTATCCTTGTTTATCACTCGTGCCGGTCAAATGTAAGCAAGATTCATGAATTCTAATGCCCAAAGAAAATTGACATACCATGTAAAGTTTATAAAACAATTCCCGTCATGTAAGCTCAAGTATGCACAGACTTGTCGTCATATTCTATTATGACGTCATATCTAGGTAGTTCAGAGAAGTTATTTAGGCCCTAACGTAGAACCTACGTCGTATGACATCATAACTAGTGAATGTGTCTAGCCTGTGCTAGATCCATTATGACGTCATAATTAATTCAATGTCACTTTTTTTCCCGTACTTTACAGCTTCAATAGAAATGGTAGAAAATACTGCATTTTGAAATTCACAGAATTCAATTTAAAATCATGCCGATATACTTAATTCAATTTATATATTTTCTGGTTAAAATGCTTTATAACAATATATTTATGGAATTAGAGAAACCTGTAAGCACCTTTCATTTACTAGATCTTGGCCTTAATTAAGTTGACAAATCCAAGATTATCTTGTGTAATGAAATTACAAAGTACATTGTATACAACTTACTGTAAAAATATGAATGGTATGTCACTATTTTGAAGGAATGCAAAAATCCTTTTAAAAAATATTTGCCAACTAAGTATTGTAATATCTTGATGAAATGTGTCTTAAGAGTCAAAGATGTACGTGTTGTAGATCGTGTGTACATTTTTTGTACATCATGAAATGATGTGCATTCCTTTTCATAATTATTTGTTACTTATTCATATTCTTGGTGTTTGATTACAATTTTTCTATTAAATATGATCTTTTTAAATAAAAAGTACAATTTTAGATAAACATTTTTAATCTGAAAGTAACCCCAGTCATTTAATAATTAAATCCCGTGTAAGTGCAAAAAGGTCAAGAATATTAGCATCGGTAAAATTACCTATCTCTCATTAGTTAGAGGCGAAAGGTATATGTTTTAATCTTTTTTTTAATCTTTTGGGTATGTTCTTCATCATATAGTCTCGTTCAACCAGACCCTCGGCTGTCTCCGTAAATCTCCGACCACCCAGAGGGTCTGGTAAAGATACGTTTTATCGTTTGTGACGCCAAAACGAGGCTTACCGAAATTCTGGTAAAGTTTTTGATTGGCTGAAAAGAACACACCTACAAGATTTAAACAAATACATGATGAATCATCAGAAAAATAACTTAAAGATGTGAAAGTTATATGTCTAAAAGTTAAAACCGTTAGAGAGGAATTGTTTACGGTAATGCCCTTCAGTTATAGGTAAGCGTGTTTTATTATGTTTTGCAAATATTCTGTACGAAAGCAAAAGTGAAAGTAGAGTAGCCCTACCTGCGTAATACACATTCCTTCGATTGATATTGTAATTTCTTGTTTGGTATCCCTAATTAATGACCAGTTTATTAATATAAAGTCACAATCAAGCAGAAGAAACGTCTTGAACGTTTGATTACAAAAAGGATTTTTAAAATGAAAACAAGATAGCGCCCTCTGACGGTTACAAACGCTTACGTGATTCTTTACCAGACTCTCTGCTGGTCGGAGTTCACGGAGACAGCCGAGCGTCTGGTTGAACGAGACTATTCATCATATTAAAGTTTGAAAACATTGTGACAAAAACATCTGAAAAATATTGACGAATTTAGGGTCGAAAAATGATTTAAAATAATAGAGTTCATTTGCCTATTTTTTCTTATTTGTGGACTAATCTTTTATGTCGATGGAATAAAAAAAGAATTTAATTATTGAGAAATACTGTTTAATACTATTCAGTTAATAAAGTCAACGAACGACGATGTTTAGATAAGTATTTTTGAGATTTTTCATATTCTCTTTATGACAAGTACCCCTAAAAATGACTGAAAATGTGTAGCAGCGGTATGTAATTACCATTCCATGTTTCACAGGCTGCACTGCATTTAATAACAAGGAAACATGTCATGTGCTTTTGACTGATTGATAAGCGAGTGCTAATTTATTATTTTGAAAAATTTGAAAATCTTGTGGCAAAGACTTTTACGACATAGGTTCTACCTTAAGAAATAAATTTAATTTTTGAAGATTCATGAGGTTATGAACTACGACGTTTCACGCCGGCATATTTCATAAGCGCGTTAGCACTTCATGATAAATATGCTGGCGTGAAGCGTTGTAGTTCATACACCTCATGAATCTTCAAAAATTAAATTCATTTCTTATATTTTCATTATTTTTCTGATGACTTGCTATAATTTTACGCCATTCAAAAGTCATTTGTAAAGCAAAACAGTATAATTCCAATCTCCATTTTATTTATTGATTCCCTGTGTTTTGATTGGATGAGAACACGTTTAAGAAAAAGTTTACATGTCGATAAATTTTTCCATCAGAACTACTTTCTTGACCAAACTTCTAGGCTATCCAATAAACAATAAAAGCAGTTATTTTTGGTCTGTTTTAGCTAAATTATGAATACAAGAAACTTCAAATTTGATTAAATAAAACAAAACTGGCGACAAACAGGACTGACCAGCTGACAGACGCCGTGAAAATGTTTATGCCACTGTAGGATCACAGGTGTGAATTTTCAAAATCGCTGATGTCATACTCTCGAGACGACGTTCATAAACACGAAGCAATTCAGCTCAGTTTGTATCGTTGTAACAGGGGAAAGAAACGTACCTCAAACTCTTGCCTTATTAGCATCAAATTCGTATTATTATTTTCTTTATTCTTTTTCAATCTTTGGACAAACCAGTGAAAATCGAAGGCGTCGTCGGTCTGCACTCTGCAACTTTTGCTCTGAGCGTTGTCGTTAATGACAACATGGCCATAGTCAAGGACGAACTATTCTGAAGTAAACTCGTAATTACGATATTTGTTGACATAAACAACATTTGATAGGTCTTAATAAGTTTATTTATTGATTGTTATAACAATTAAAGTTAAACTCTTTCGAAAAACATCTCGATTACGTCCTTTGGGGTATAAAGTATTCCTACGCCGTACAGAAATAACGGATTATATGGAGGCCTCATATAGAAATAATTTTAATAATTTTATAAATTCCTTATTGGAATTATATGAATTAAACGTTCTTTTTGAAAAAATTATCGATTTGTAAACTCTTGACATTTTACTCACAAACTCAACATAAAAGTGCTTCGCACTTTTATTTAATTTGTGAGTAAAATGTTACGAGTGTACACCTCGATAAATTTTTCAAAAAGAACGTTTAGTCTTATTATGCATTATATTTTTTGACGTCAAGTATGGTCTATTATGAGGTAACAATGGAGATATTGAAGTATTCGTGGTACAAATGTAATGTAGTTCATGAGAAAATAAACTGCATTTTATTTTGTAAAAAATCATAGGGGAAATTTATTGGAAATGTACTTTCATTGACCTTTTCAAGACGACTATTGGAATGTTTCAAAAAAAAGTTTTGGTCGTAAGATTTAGCAGATATACTTTTAACAGAATTTCAAAGAAAGCAGCTCACAGCGTATGGTGCCTCACACGAGGACTCAACAGAGTCAACTGACTTATAAATCTACATATCAACTGACTTATAAATTATTATCAACTGATTTATAAATCTAGATGTTAACAGACTTATAAATCTAGTTATCAACTGTCTTATAAATCTTGATATCAACTGACATTTAAATCTAGATATCAACTGAATTATAAACTTAGATATCAACTGACATATAAATATATAGTTATCAACTGACTAATAAATCTTAATTAATTAATTACTGCTCAAGTCATGAAAATTTCTCCTGGTAAATCCTTTTCTACTCTAAACTGCTTTGAATTAGTTTCAGAGTATTTAATATTGTATGGATATTTAAGGTTTGAAACTATGTCCTTTTATGGATCGGATACCTTAAATTTTTATTTATAAGAATTTTAAGGTAATACGCAACTTTGTTTGAACTTTACTGGGTTCTTCCCTAGAGTTGAAGAGTTCCACTAAATGAAGGACCTGTGTGCAATACTTTTAATGTCATTATATGGATTAGTACTTCTCTTCTAAAACAAATTTTGATAGAAAAAACATGGAATTTATGTTTTGTATTTTTTTTTTACAATTAAATATTTTTACTTCATTAGAAATATTTAATTGTATTTTTTTTTTTACAATTAAATATTTTTACTGAATTAAAAAGTCAACCAATAGCAAAGTATGTTACAGATGAAACTTAAATCACAAAGAAACGAAAAATATGAAAAAGGGATTTTTAAGAACTAAACACACCATCAATGATTGTGAGCATTTTCCTCATTATGTGTCTTTTCTTTCCAAAGTAATAGTATTTTTAGTCCAGATAATTTCGAAGGCATCTATCGTAACAAAAATTGCATAAAAATAGATACCTAACAGAGATTAGTGTGTGAGAGAAACGAGAGGACATTCACTTCCTAGTATCATAACAAGAACTGCTTAAAAATAGAAACATGTAAATAACAGAAATTAGTGTGTGAGAGAAACGATAGGACACGAGGGGATCGATATTTCCTTGTATCAGATAAAAATAGTCAAAGATGCTGACTGAACTTATCACCTGAGAAATGCGGTGGTTGCATGAGTGTGATGAAACTTGATTTCGTCAGGTCATTTTTGGTCATAGACAGCCAAAGACAGCCAATCCTACGTAACAGGCGAAAGGTCAACCACTGGAATAAATTATCAACAAAATGATTAAAAGTAAAGATTTTGCAAGAAGTTTGATATGAATTTTAAACTGTATTTCAAAAGTCAAAAGGATAAAGAGGTACAGAAATGTAAGTAAAAATTCAAGTCGCAAATTGATGTTTGTAGTTGAAAATTTTGATAAAATAATGAATATGGTCAGGGCGGAGCTCTTACACATGAGTGAATACACTCTGTTGTATTTATACAGGCAAACCAGTTTCCAAGAGGGGTGAAATAAAAACTTTCGTAAATAATTGGTCAGTGGTCAACAGAGAAGTAAAAGAGTTTTTCAGTTGGTTAACCTCTCACTGCGGAATTTAATAAGATCCTGGTGGATATTAAACATATGCATGATCGGCCCAATGTCTTTCGGGACTCTGCCTTCCTAAACCTTTGCTGGTTAGGATTTAACATCAATTAAGGCTGGAGTCCAGAATGAGGCTGACCCGGTTATGATACATCGTATACAGAGTAGGTATTGTAGAAATATGTTTGAACAATAAGATATAGATCAATATATATCAATTACTTTCTGATATATATATTCTGTGCAAAAACGAGGAAAAAATAACATGATAAAGTAAAAAATTAATTTTGTAACTATACGGTAATACACCTCTAGGCTTAGCACACAATACGGTGTGCTAAGCCTAGAGGTGTATTACCGTATAGTTACAAAATTAATTTTTAAGCGGTTAGCTTCGCTAACCGCTTTATGGCATGTGTCCGATTTTTGTCGACACCGGAAACTTCAACAAAGCCTCTACCTAGTTTTCTAACACATATAACATATGTTAAATAAAATCAAGACTATCAAAACAACATAATCTTTCGGTTTTTTAATTTTTTTCTGATTTTGTTTGTCAATGAAATAAATTTATAATTGTTGTTACAGTATTAAAAAAAGTTTATGTATAGGAGCATTTGGTGTCGAGATTAAATTTCCGTGACATCAGCTGATGGCGATCGGGCCCTGTGACGAAATTCGAAGTCAGCATGAAGTTTAGCTGATAACATTAAACACTGCGACATTTAAGTCCGGACATGACAAAGTCCGGACTTTTAGGTACCCTTTCGAAAAGACCTACATTAGATTTTTTTCTATATTTTGGTGGGATATTTTATTCTGACCTCATCATGTCAATCTCAACTTCCACATTGTAGTAGTTTTCTCATAAACCTCTGTCAAAACCTAAAATCCCATGGGAGAATGGCGGGATTTTTCATCCCACCAAAAATCCCACCAAAATCCCATGGGAGAAAAAGTACTGTGGGATAATTTCTCCCACATGGGAAAAAAAATCCCACGGTTGTTGCAAAAATGGGATTATTTTTCCCACAGGACAAAATATCCCACTAATTGATGTCAATATAGGATTTATCCCATATTTTTGGTATGTGATGGGAGAAATTATCCCACCAACCTATTAAATATATAACAAATCTGAAATAACCACAATAAGTAACCTTAAGCACCGTTAAGAGTGGTGTTTTATTTCTAGTGCCGAAGAATGTAACATGTAGTATTCTCAAAATATTTTTTTTTCATTATCATTTTTTGTTATTTACCCCCAATAAGGCATATTGTCTTGCTACTGATGATTTGTCTGTCTACCATCAGTTGCCATTCATTTTCTTTGCAGTGGTTGTACACATTGAAATGATATTTTACTAGGGCTGGGACGATATATCGAGATATCGATATATCGTGATATATGTGAGGACGATACGCATATCGATACATATGAAGAAATATCGAAATATCGCCCGAAAAAATCTGAGTTCTGTTTTTCTTTGTTTATTTAACATTTGGGGTTTAATATATAAAATAAATAAGCTAAATATGAATACAGATATGAAATAAATAATAATTAACACCACTTCAGTATTTTTGTTTTACTACA
The DNA here is from genome assembly GCF_032062105.1 of Saccostrea cuccullata. Classification (NCBI taxonomy): domain Eukaryota; kingdom Metazoa; phylum Mollusca; class Bivalvia; order Ostreida; family Ostreidae; genus Saccostrea; species Saccostrea cuccullata. The sequence goes on along the minus strand of NW_026928936.1, from coordinate 12,354 downwards.
TATAAACAGCTATTTTGAATAAATTATTCTTATTTGCAAAGAAATAATTTGTTTATTTCAACGCAAAAAAAGATTTTATAATCAATTAAACATATCGTGATACATATCGTATCGTGGCTCAAATATCGTGATACGTATCGATATAGAAAATGTTGTATCGTCCCAGCCCTATATTTTACATGTATCTATCATATGAATATCTAGGTCTACACAGGTTATCTATGTTACAATATATTTCTTTAACTTCTCTGAATGATTATGATTATAATGACAGCTGCTAATTTAACATAATTAATTAACATGATTAACATGGTTAATGAATCCAAGATATGAACTTCATAATTCTGACAGTACTTTTTACATGTCTTTCAATTAAAAATGTGTCAAAGTCACAGATTTGTACTTCTGTTATTGTGTTTGATACAGTCATATTTCATTATTTGTTCACATGTAACATGTACCTTTGTTCACATGTAACATGTAACATGCTCCTTCCTAACACTTTTTTCTGATAATAAAATGTATTTCTTTTTATTTACACCTGTTTAGTGTCTGTTGAAAGGTGAATTTACCCAAGGCTCATATACAGCTATACTATCTGTACCAGTTGATATAACTTTGACCATTTACTGATTTATATACTCACTTGCTAGTTGCTTCACTTTGTGTTGAGATGATAATGAACTAATTCAAGCATGTTAAACCAATATCTCAAAGAAATGATTATGAATGAGACTAAATTGATTTAAATGTACGTGAATTAATCCTGAAAATTTAGTCTTTAAATCAATTATTCACTAAAATCTGATCAAATCACCAAATTCTTCTTTCCGAGTTCTTGCATCTCTGTTGCGACAATTCATCTAATGATGTATTATTTTACTACGATTGCCAAGCGCAGTTGAGATCTCAGATGATTTACAGTCAACTCGTACACAAACCAAGTCGTACTTAAGGTTTTAAAAAAATTGAGGAGTCAACTCCTCTACAAAGGTTTTTCTTTATACCACTGATTTTTCCTATACCATTATGCGCAGATTGTCTTTGTTTTCCTGGTGTAATTAAATCTGAGGCATCAACTCCTACATATTTTAATATTGTAAAGGTAATATATTATATCATTTTAGACAACTAAATTTGATTAATAAACATCACTGTAACAAGATACATACATGTATGTAAAATTTTACATTTTAACAATAGTCTTCTTTTTGTAAGTGCAAGTAATATATGTGGATATAAATGAACTAGATATAATGCAGATAAGAAAGTTATCTTAAATATTTCAACAACATTTTAAACAACAACAAAAATAATATTCCAAATTGGCTTATTAATATGATTGAGAAAAAAAAAGAAGAAAAATAAATGGTCATTTAAAGGCAGAGAATTTTTACCGGTGGTATTTTATTCCAGGTGAGGGAGAGGCTAATTTTGTACACGTCAGGTGTGATTGCTTTGGAGCTAGCACTCTACCTGCAGGAATGGATACACAGTGAAATACCCTAAGGTGTCATTATAACTAATTATACCTGTGATAGGGATTTTAAAACAACTTAGAATAAGGCTTCTAAAGTACCAAGGTATTGAATTATATATTTTTTAATGTTTAATTTAACATCCCTATCCTTTAAAAAAAATTTATTATATCATATACTACATGTATAAACTGCCTTTATGAGGATCTCACCATTATGACTCTTCGAGCATAAGATAATTATGGATTCTCCCCAAGAAAATTTTAGTCCTTTAATATTTACAAATTATAATTTCATATTTCGAAAGTTCATGCTTTTATAAGAAAAAAAAATCCCATACTTGCCAAATTTCATTCAAAAATGAAAAAGTTATGACCATATAAGAGAACTGAACACACCGGTACGACTGACTGCATATTAGCTTTGTTATGGATTCTCCCTATGTAAATTTCAGATCTTTTACAATTTATCATGTAAGATTTACATAGTTTATGCCATTGCAAGAAATATAAAACCAATTATACTTGCGAAATTTCAGTGAAAAAGGAAAAAGTTTTGACCATTTAAGGAAACTATAAACACACCTGTATGACTGACTGCATTATTATAGCCTGGTGATGGATTTTCCCTATGTAAATTTCAGTTCTCTTACAATTGATCATGTAAGATTTACAAAGTTCTTGCCACTGTTAGAAAAATAAAACCATACTTGCCAAATTTCAGTGAAAGAGAAAAAAGTTATGACCATTTAAGAGAACACACCAGAGTATGTTACGCCTGACTGAATATAACCTGGTGATGGATTCTCCCTATGTAAATTCAGTTCTCTTACCGCTTATCATGCAAGATTTACAAAATTTATGCCATTGCAAGAAAAATAAAACCAAACTTGACAAATTTCATTGAAAAATGAAAAAGTAATTATTACCATTTAAGAGAATTAACACACCAGAGGCCTGTTCAGCAGAGCGAGCGTTTGCGAGCGCTCGCTAAAATTACTATAGGAGGCATAAGGAATTTTGGCGAGCGCTCGCGAACGCTCGCTCTGTTGAACAGGCCTCTGAGTACGCCTGACTGAATATAGCCTGGTGATGGATTCTCCCTAGGTAAATTTCAGTTCTCTTACCGCTTATCATGCAAGATTTACAAAATTTATGCCATTGTAAGAAAAATAAAACCAAACTTGCCAAATTTCATTGAAAAATGAAAAAGTGTTGACCATTTAAGGGAACTGAACACACCGGTATGACTGCATGACTGCATATAGCCTTGTGATGGATTCTCCCTATGAAAATTTCAGTTCTCTTACCGCTTATCATGCAAGATTTACAAAACTTATGCCATTGTAAAAAAACTAAAACCAAACTTGCCAAATTTCATTGAAAAATGAAAAAGTATTGACCATTTAAGGGAACTGAACACACTGGTATGACTGCATGACCGCATATAGCCTTGTGATGGATTCTCCCTATGAAAATTCAGTTCTCTTACCGCTTATCATGCAAGATTTACAAAACTTATGCCATTGTAAGAAAAATAAAACCAAACTTGCAAAATTTCATTGAAAAATGAATCAAAGTACTGAAAGTACTGAAAAGCGGTTAGCATGCTTTCATCTAACATGTACCGAAAAAGTGCATAAAATGATGATATTTAAGTATGCATATCTTTGTCCAATGTCATCAGAGAAAAAATACCCAGACATTCTGTTTTTGTAATACTTTACTTAATAGTAAAACCAATAACATTCCAAACTGATGTCACAGATGTATGCAATCTAATTAAAATTAGTTGTTCCGAATCCGCTACTGCTTTTCAAACATCTAACAACATCCTATTTGGGGTCATGTAAGAGTGAATGTGATTAGCCAAAGAAAATGGTTCCTCCGAAATCCTGGCTTATAGTTCAGATGGGTTTCTTGTTTTCACCACCGAACCAAAACACCCGAGGAGTTTTGTAGTAAAAAAAATATGCATTGCAATAGCTGTGTTATGTATGACGTGTGGGGTATCTTGTATAGTTTGTGCTCTTTCGTTTGCATTATTCACGTTCAGATGCCAGACTGCAGAATATACATGAAATTTATTCCAAAATTACTTTAATTCAACGTAAGACAGTATCAATAATGATGATATGTAGCCGTGGAATTAATTTGAGAATTGTTTACCGAGGCTTGAATCTACATGGCCAAAGTGTTTGTGTTTACTTGTACATGTATTCATAATCGAAAGGTCGCTCTGATGTGACCCCGAATGGGATGCTAGATGTTTAAGAAGCGGGAGCGGATTTGGAACATTTATATAAATTTTAAAGCAATATGGGCTGCATGTTTGACATGAGAAAAAATTATTGTAATTTTGTAATTAATTAATTTAATGATAGAAAAATAAATCTTTCATAAACTTCTGATGTTCATATTTGCGATGAAAAATTTTTTATTAGCTTTGATTGAAGCAAAATTGAATTATCGTCGTCCTGTACAATAATGATTTCTTATATAAAATGGTATATTTGGTTGTACGGAAATATTTCTTCTAAACATTTTAAAACTTTATTTTGGGCTTATTGGTCATAAGTGTTTAAATTACATACAAATTAATCATAATAGCACATTTTACCACCAAAATAAAATTCTCAAAGATACAGCTCATATTGCTTTAATTAGATTGAAATGCATGTTTCAAAATTTAAACATGAGATTTCTTCAGTTTGAAAGACAGGAAGTGCATTTTTAAAAGTTCTTTCTTGATGGCATCCAATTGATCTCTGGATGAAAACAATTATGTTGATGTTGAAAATTTAATTGTCTTTTATGCTCTATTGAATCTGAAATTAGGTAATTGTAAAGCCTACTATAGCAAACAACTAAAAAAAAATGACAAGTTAAATTCTTTAGATTTATCGATTTGGAGTAGTGTAGATCTACAGCTGGCTAGTCAGAGAAAAAAGGGTGGCTGGGCAGAGACTTTGTAAATGAATTGATATCAGAAAGCTTCAGTTGTGTAGGCTCATCGCGGCAATATAATTAACCTGTCAACGAGGGATGCTTACTTCTTCTAGGCAACGGATCCCACCTCTTGAACTTTCAGGAGTCAGCTTTTCTTCTTAAATCGATCATTGATCATTCTGTATTTTGATACAGATACTGAATACTTCCGTTTAGTAATATTATAAACTACTACTTCTACGGGAAGACTGGCGAGTAAACAAGATTATCAAGCTTTATTAAATGTATTTTATTGACTTTTCAAACAAGTGAATGTTCGAATAAAGTAAATGGTATATGAGAATCATTTAAAAGAAGTCTTGCACAATATGCCTAGATAAGTACATATTATGTGTATTTGCTATATACTCTTCATGCAATATTGTTCTCAAATAAAACGTGAAATGGAAAGTTGTCTAATCAATCAATACTATTATTTAAAAATTCAAATGTACACTAAAAATCAGTGTAACTTAAGAAGTTATCAGTGTCACTTTCTTCAATATGTCGGTTAAACAATATACACTGATGTCTTTTCTATCAATGTGCCTCTAAACACCTGTATTTTAATTTAATTCTTCTCAAACGCTAAAAACACTAATCGACAAATTGGACAAATTCAAATTTTAAAAGTATTTTCACAGCTAATAATACGTTCCCTAGGAATTGATCAAATTTTCAAAACTTATAAATAAGCATTTAGTATATATTTTAAATTTTTGCTAATTGCCGAAAGTTTTCATACCTCATTCTTCTGTGAAAATAATATCGGTTGATTTTTAGAAGAGGATCACAATGCTGATTAAAATTAATATATATTTCTCCATTTTTTTTTTCAAAATTGATTTTACTACTTTAAGTGTCCCATTATTTTTTTCAAAACTAAAAGTAAGTGATCCCCTATGATCGTTTGTAATAAATTATCAAAGACAGAGTAGAGAATTTACCCCTGGGAGCAGAGCTTTCATAATCTGTTTATTAGACAGAGAAGAAAAGAGAAGAAAAACAAACGTTTCATTGTGGAGGTAATCCTATTGTTTCTATAAAAACGTTACAAAAAGTGTAAAACTTACAGATGCATTCGGTGTTTTTATAAAAGCGTTTTTCAGGTATTACTTAACTTAATAAATGGTGTTTCTTAATACTTTGCCAAGGAAAATCAAACTCGATCGAGAAATTTGCTGATGTTTTTGCAGTCTGTAATAACATTCAACTTGTTGTATAATAAACCGTATCGTTCAACTTTCAAAAATAAAATAACATTTGCTATAAATCGCGATCGCACGATGTACATGTAATAAGGACCTAATTCTCAGTTCTTTGAAGTAAGTGTTCTAAGTATTGTCAATGCTTTGGTAAATACTAATAAGAATTCGATATAATCGTTATAATAGCCACTCTTCATACACAGCATATTATCAATCTCTCACCAGGGGGCGTATTACGCCAACATGCAGTATACAAATCATAGGAAATGCTTTGCTGAAGTTACCGTTGTCGATAGGTAGCGCCTTGTGGAAGTTTCCTGTTTCGGTTGCAGAAGGATAAGGTTACGTGCGATAAAGCGATGTCGATAGGTAGCGCCTTATGGAAGTTTCCGGTTTTTTGGAGCCCATGCCATAAAGCGGTTAGCTAGCTAACCGCTTAAAAAGTATTGACCATTTAAGGGAACTGAACACACTGGTATGACTGCATGACTGCATATAGCCTTGTGATGGATTCTCCCTATGTAAATTTCAGTTCTCTTACCACTTATCATGCAAGATTTACAAAACTTATGCCATTGTAAGAAAAATAAAACCAAACTTGCAAAATTTCATTGAAAAATGAAAAAGTTATTACCATTGAAGAGAACACACCCCGGTACGACTGACTGAATATAGCCTGGTGATGGATTCTGGATCCCTATGTAAATTTCAGATCTCTTACAATTTATCATGTAAGATTTATAAAGTTTATGCCATTTTAAGAAATATAAAACTATACTTACCAAATTTCAGTGAAAAAGGAAAAAGTTTTGGCCATTTAAGGGAACTGAACACACCGGTATGACTGCATGACTGCATATAGCCTTGTGATGGATTCTCCCTATTTAAATTTCAGATCTTTTACAATTTATCATGTAAGATTTAGAGAGTTTATACCATTGTAAGAAATATAAAACCATACTTGCCAAATTTCATTGAGAGAGGGAAAAGTTATGACCATTTAAGAGAATACACCATTGACTGGGTATAATCTAATGATGGATTCTCCAAATATAAGAAGATATTGAAAAATATATCATACATGTATGAATTCTTAGTTATCATGGTTATTGAAATAAGTTGCAACAGATTTTTGAATGAGTCTTACATCAGAGACATAAATACCAGATATTACTAGGTCTCTGCTCACATCCAAATATGTTGAATTTTTCACTTAAAAGATATAATTTTCATGACTGTTTTCATTGGTAATTACACTTGTCAATATAATTATCAATTAATAAAATTTCAAAAAATAGTATCTATTAATAATGATAATTAATATTTTATGTATGTTCATCAATCAACACTTCGAAATGTGCTCTTTACTTGGAAAACTTTTGAAAATAATTTTGAAAGTAGTTACTCTGAAACAAGCTACCAGGGTATGTACATACACAATTGGATTAAATAAACAGGAAACGGCACGTGCAATGATCAGTCATGCAGTGTGGAGATGAATTCTGGAATATATGTGTATATCATCGTATAGACTTAAACTCTGAAAGGTGTGAGAACCTTCCTTCGGGCAAAATTTCAATATATTTACAAAGGTGTAAAATTTAAGGTGTGAAATTCACTGATTTCAGGTTGATTGCTCTTGTACAAAGTTAAAAAGATTTTTTAGAATTAATTAATTGAAAACCCATCTGCAAATCATCTCTTTCATAACAACACTAATAAAAGGGATTTTAATTAAGACTGCTTTTCAAGATTCAACACTCCTGCAATTAAATCAATCGGGTACTGCTTTGCATGTACATTGTAAGCATTCAGTGGTCAGACTATCAATGGCTTCCTCTCTCTCTTTTTCTCTCTCTTGACACAGTATAAAAATTATTGCATCAGCGGTATGAGAGAGAGAAAACATCGCACACGACCGGGAATTTTAAAAGTTTTGATTTGGGTCATTTTAATGAAAATTGTTAGTCGGTCGGGAGAAAGCAACTAAACACTTTATATGAAAAGATGACATCATTGTTATTTTTTAATCGTTCTAGAAAGACCACATACACATGTACATATTTTTAAAAAAAATTATTCTGTTACATATATATGTTAGTTGTATATCAACACTTGAGGGAAAGTTTTGATCGAATAGATCAAGTAAAATGCATACTGAAATAATCAGGCCTCTGAAAGCCTTTTCTGTTTTCTTTTTGGATGGGATGGGGTTTAATATAAATTCTAAAATTTTGTTCCATAATATTCGCAGCGTAATTGAAACGTCGGGGGTCTCTTTAGTTGTTGTTGTTGTTGTTTACTGAATTACGAGAAAATGTATAAGGAATATTATTTTTGCTTTCCGTTATTTGGCGACTGTAGATGGTGTACTGTGTACTTTGCTCTTCTTTACTTTCAATATCAATTAATCCAATTACACTATTACTGTTGACTGAAATTTTTATTAATTGTGTATTCTGGAATTCCCATCGCGACGTAGATAATTCAATATGAAGATTAATTAAACTGTGCTTTTGAAGAATTTTAATTCAACAAGCAGTATAACCTGAAAACAAGAGGAGAAACATACATATACATTCAAAATATTACATTCCTTATAAACCAAGAGTTCCCCGGGGACAGCTTTACTTACTTAAGATAATTTAAATCAATAATCTATAAATTGTTATTTTTCTATAATAAACTTTCAAAGAAAAAGTTATCGTCTTAATACTGTAAAATAAAAAAATACATTAGCTATTATTGTTTAGTTTAAAAAATAATTCTAGGTAATGAAATGATCATATGTATAAATTTTCAAATCTTCATCTTCGATCCTAGAAAGGGACATAACTCTGCAAAGCGGATCTTGTAGTATAAGAAGACTAGATCGGATATGAGACATTTTGAAAGCAAGAATTAAAACTTTTATTTTGTGTATCATTTATTTTCCCATAAACTTTTAGACAACCTTTAATAGGTTTTTTTCCGTAAATGGCAAAAGACCTTACTTCGAAATATTGACCATGTATTAACTTAAACTGAACGTGAATTTTTTTGTGTTATTTTTCATCCGAGTTGGAATTCACGGAAATTTTATCAAAATTATTGGTTTTATTTATTTTCATAATCTCACATTATGTTTGATTAATATTACAGCAACTATAGAGTTTGGAGTTAAACCTTTTCATCCTTCTTTTGCTAACTCCCGAGAAAAAATATCTACACGCTCCAGATGTAGGATTTCCACTACCATCACTTATTCTTTTTTACTTCTGAACAAACTGACATTTTTTAATGCTGAACAAACTGACATTTGAAATAAAATATGTCCAGAGTTCAAAAACCTATAAGGAAAAAAAGATGTTTAATAAATCATTATATTCCTTCAAAAGCAGATTTTAATAAGAACATTTTAAAACTTTAAATGAAAAAAAAATTCAACAAATTAATTGTTAATAAAAATTTTTAAAAAATTAAACACGCTTGCAATCTTTTATATACTTCCTCAGATGAGGTAGAAATGATGAACCATATATAATTTTAAAATCTGAAATTAACATTTTGAAACTTGTACATCTAGACAGTGCTCGAAGACGGGACTAGACGCCTATTGTTATGCAATAAATAAGAAATGGCAGGTGTCAGTATGTAGGTGTGGATCCGAATCCTGTAATATACACATGTGCGTGTATGTGTACCCCTCGGAATACAGCCCTGAAGGTGAATCTTACAATAGATTTTCAATCCTCTGTGTATAGAGTGGTTCGACCATGCTCTGTGCACCGAAGTTAATAAACAATGATTGAATAATGTGCCTCCTCTATCATACCTTGTACGCGATGTCCATGCATTTGCAATGTGGAATAAAAATAATATTAAAATCATAAAATAAAATGTATAAAATTTATTTTATTGTATAGCAATATAGCATGTTGTTATACCATCTGGCACAACACAAAACTTTTATTAATTGATAGTTAATTCTTTCAATTAAAAAAAATCATGGAAATGAAAAATAAATCAACTGATGATTCAGGCACGTAGCATCGTTTTTAAAAGGGGGAGCCAGACGATTGTTTTGTTTTGTTTTTTTTATTTTGAATTATTTGGCCTGGAGAAGTTGATAAGCACAAAAAAAAAACATTGCCCAAATACGCAAGTTTCTATATTCGGAAATGCTATTTTGAGGGGGGGGGGGGGGGCAACTTTTTCTTATGCCGACTTCTTACTGTACCATTTTGGGGTATAATATACTGCATTTTCTTTATATTACTTTACCGTAGTATTAACTTGGTAGAGGAGGGGGGTTTAAAGCTGTATTTCAATGAATATTCTTAATAGAAAACTGAGTAATGTTGGTATCTTACATATGCTTGTAACAGTAAATTAATTATGAGAAAAAAAAAATTAATTAGAACAAGACCAGATTGAGCAGTTAATATACAGTTGATATAAGTAGATTTGAAAATTCCAATTAGAAAAATAATAAATCTACTGCAGCTGGGTTATCATCTTTTCGGCCTTTTAGTGAACACTAGGTCAAAGTCAATTCGGCCTTTTAGTCCAGGTGTCGAGTGGTTACGACCCGATTCCGTGTTCGACCCGCGTGGTAACGACCCGAGTGGTTTCGACCTACTTATAATTATATGCATACAGGTAAATAGAGGGGTTCACACTATAAGGTATGGTGTATACCTTAGGTATACACATGGTTTCAAGGTAGTTGTATGGCTTCAGGGAGGAATACGTGTCAATTATTGGTTGTCAACATTGAAGTCAATAGTAAACTTGAGATTGATTTTAGGACAAGGATGCAATTAATTTCATTTGAAATAAATTATAAATAATTTATAAATATTTGAACATTTTCCTTAAAAACTAATCAGCCCTTTGTGGGATAATATACGTAATAATAAATGGTTTAGATAAACATAATTATTTAGCAATATTTTTAATAATGAATAAACAGTCACGATCGGTTTTTAAACAAATCTGAATATTTTAGACCCCCAAAAATTTTTTAAACTATCGAAATTGTTATAAATAATATTGCTTCAGAACGAAACCACTCGGGTCAAAACCACGCGGGTCGAACAAGGAAAAGGGTCGAAACCACGCGGGTCGAACAAGGAATCGGGTCGTACCCACCCGCATTCTTTAGTCCACACTTGGTCAAAATCAAATGAGCGCTTTGTAAGAAGACCACCGTCATGATGATGGAAGTAAGAAGTTTACCAAACTTTATTTTAACAAGGGTTAATTCACGCAGGTTTTTAAATCAGTTTGATTGATTTAGCGTGTGTGAATTACTCCATTAACATCATCCCCAAAATTTCCATTGGAATTCTGCTGTCAGTGTCTGAAGAAATGAATATGTGTACAAGACTGGAGTGATGTAATTATGTAAGTAACGTTTATTAGTTTTTTGTCTTACCCAAGGGAGGAGGAATATGTTTTGGCATGGATAGCTTTTTCCCACAAGTTGCAACTTTGTCTGCTAGGATGTCACATATCAGTTAGATTTTAATGTCACATTGTGCCTGTCTAAGGTTAATCAAGTTCAAGTTCAGTGTATTTTTATGGATACTAATAAAAGTTCGGTCTGACATTGGGAATAAATTCAAAAATGAAGCCCCAAATGGGGGGGGATTTATGTTCTTTTATGGGTACTCACAAGGGTGGATCTGATCAACTGCTGCAGTGGTATAGATGTAAAATCTCTATTTTTCTTTAAAAAAAAAATGTGAACCAAAAATTATCACGTCAAAATCAAAGAACCAATCATATGATATTTATGGAAGTACCTTATCAGAGTTCCCGAAACTAGTCAAAAATATGTCGGACAATTGTCCTGTAAATATTCAAAATTCACCGGACAGTTGTAAAATTTACCGGACATTAATTTTTTGTATGTAAATTTAACATATTATAGGATTGGAAATTGTAACGATATAATAAATAATATGTGTAAATAAAAAGATGGCAAATGCAGATTTTTTTTTAAAAAAATTATTAAAATATTTTCTATAAGGCCTGTGTATGCAGGATTTGACGTCGCCGACGGCGTGTGATGACCAACGCTTAATTCATCGTATAGAATTATTATGTCCTTTCTGACAGATTTTTTTTATATTTTTTTTAAAATAAAAATCTGCAACATGATAACTCTTGATTGTTTGGAATTAGTGGGAAATATGTGTTGTTTTCCAAGGCTTTTTTCTTTTGGATTTTGGTATTTTATGTGCCAGGAAAAATATTACGTAAAATATCCAACTCGTTTTAAAAAGCCTGGAAAACATCCGATATTTCTGACTAGTTAAAATTTATTATACAACACAGTTAAAAATATGTACTAATGATATAAAGATATGCAAATTTATCATGAAAATGATGATTTTAAGTGAATTTGTTGTCGTTTTACTACATTCAAGTCAGTCCGCTATGTTTAGAAAAGGGGAAAAACGCGCATGTATTTTAAATGCTATCAAATACATTAAAAAAAATCCAGAAGATGGTATAATATTATCATGCTAATAGATTAAATTATAGAAAAAATAATAAATGGTAACAAATTGTCTGTAATCAAGCAGAAATAGCAGGCAACTCTTGCAACCCTGCAACTTCTTCCTTCAAAACGAAAGTAGATTGTCACATTTTTTTACTGTCAGAACTACAGAGTGCATATATTTATCAGAG
>NW_026928935.1:0-35538 GCF_032062105.1 Saccostrea cuccullata | reverse complement strand
TTATTGATTGTCTTTACTTTGTGGGGAGATGAGTCACAAAATGTAGAAATCAATAAATATATTTTTCAGTCAGTTCATAAATTTATAAGAGATTCTGGTAGATTTAATTAATTATTACTGCCTAACACTTACACTCTATATATCTATATAATTATATATTTATCATAATTATGTAACAAATGTATGTTTCAATTTAAACAAACTTGTTTGTACATCAATATTCCTTTTCACTTATTTTCCCTATGTATATATATATTGACAGTTGTATGGTGAGAACCTAGTAAGTTGTTAAAACTTGTGTTCAAACCATTTGTATAGTATTTATACAATAAAATATGTTCAAACAAAAAAAAACAACAAAGTAGTGGTGATTGACCATAACCAAAGATGGACAGACGCTCAGAGAAAAAGCAAAGAAAAGTTTTGGATGCACAGATTGAAGTCATTCCGCCCTAATGGTCTTAACAAACTGAAAGACTTCACCAGAATGAACATAAACTAGACCCAATTCCTGATGATACTAAACAAGATTATTCTCTCAATTTAGTGTAAATTCTACAGTTAATTTGCGTCACAAACATTCGAACAACCCGCATAGCTATGTATTGCTTACGCCTTTGTTAATTATTTTTTCCCGATAATAAGTCCTAAAATATTTCAAAATTTATAATAGATGATAATTCATATGTTTAAATATCCCTGCTATATTATTTTCCTTTGATTATTCTTTATCAAGTATAGTTACGCCATTTTGAGAGAATATAACAATGTACGATTTAATGATTGTCGTAATTAATAAGCATAATTAATTCGTTCAATTATGTACATCGCACTTCACCCGAGTATACCCGATAGACCGCACGTATTTTATAGCGGTCCGGATTTCTTTAATATTGGTTCTTAAAAATTTCCAATTCAACATGTAACTAAGTTTGTAAATACATAGTGTTTAGTAGTAGTGCTATTTGTTTTGGTTTCTCTTTTTCCTTAGTTTTATGACTTTTTAACTTTTTTCTTTGTCCCGAGGAAGGGACAGAGCGTCCCGAAAATTTGACAATTTTTATTGTTCGTGTCGTTGCTCATTCTCATGCTCTCTCTCTCTCTCTCTCTCTCTCTCTCTCTCTCTATATATATATATATATATATATATATATTTAAGACATAAGCACACGGTATATTAAAAACCAAACCTACAAAATCCCACCTCTGATGTTATATATATATAACATGTTATATATATATATATATATATATATATATATATATATATATATATATATATATATATATATATATATATATATATATATATATATATATATATATATATATATATATATATATATATATATATATATATATATATATATATATATAAAGCACTATAAACCAACAACACTGTATATCCTATATGTCGGATCTACCAAGTAGATACAAGGTCACGGATGGAAATTTATATAAAGCACTAAAATGACCAACGACACGAACAATAAAAATTGTCAAATTTTGCATGCCCTGTCCCTTTCTCAGGACAAAGAAAAAAGTTAAAAAGTCATAAGAAAAAGGAAAAAAAGAAACAAAAACAACTAGCACAACTACTAAACTACTTAACACTAGATATTTACATACTTAATTACATGTTGAATTGGAAATTTCTAAGAACACTAATAAAGAAAGAAAGAAATCCGGACCGCTATGAAATGCGTCCGGTCTATCGGGTATACTCGGGGTGAAATGCGATTTACATAATTGAACGAATTAATTATGCTAATTAATTACGACAATCAGTAAATCGTACATTGTTTCATTCTCTCAAAATGGAGTAACTTTACTTAATAAAGAATAATGAAAGAAAAATCATATAGTAGGGATACTTAAACATACGAATTGTGATAAATTATAAATTTTGAAATATTTAAGGACTTATTATCGGGAAAAAAATAATTAACAAAGGCGTAAGCAATACAAAGTTATGTGGGTTGTTCGAGAGTTGGTGACGCTAATTAACTGTAGAGTTTACACTAAATTGAGAGAATAATCTTATTTAGTATGATCAGAAATTGGGTCTAGTTTACGTTCATTCTGGTGAAGTCGTTCAATTTGTTAATAGCATTAGGGCGGAATGACTTCAATCTGTGCATCCAGAACTTTTCTTTGCTTTTCCTCTGAGCATCTATCCATCTTGGGTTATGGTCAATCACCACTACTGTCATGTCCTCCCATTTGTGACCCTCAAGGTTGAAATGTTCTCCAACGGGTTCATTGAGTTTTTTGGTCCTAATGGTCGAACGGTGGTTATTGACTCTCCTGCGGAGATCTCCTGTTTCACCAATATACTGTTTGGAGCAAACTTTGCAACTGATGAGATAAATGCAGTTGTCAGTATGACAGAACAAATTCCCTAGTATTTTGTAGCTGCGGCCTGTAACAGGGCTGTTAAAACTGTCTGTGTCAGTGCTGTGCTTACAAAGAAGACATCTCCTGTCAGAGCAAGTTTTAAAGGCCCCGTTAGGTAACGGGTTGTCCAGTCTGGTTCTTACTACCATGTCCTTTAGATTCCTTGGGCATCTGTATGCAGCCAATGGGGGTTCCTTAAAGACCTCTGCCATTCGTTTGTTTGAATGGAGAATTGGTAGGTTCTTTTGAAGGATACCGCTAAGATTCTTAAGGACGGGATGGTATGTGGTTACCAGAGGGACCCTGTCGCTATTGTCTTTTTCCTTGTAGCGTAATAGGTTTTGCCTGTCATGTTCCGCCACCTCATCAATAGCTGTACGGTGCGGGCATTGTAGCCTCTTTTGCATAAGTGGGACTTAAGAAGACCACTTTGCTCCTGATATAAGGCAGGGGACGAACAGATGCGTCGAATTCTGGTGGCTAGACCCTTAGGCACTCCCTTAAATGTGTGTGGGGGATGACAGCTAATAGGCATAAGATATAGGTGGGAGTCTGTGGGTTTGGTGTGGAGACTGAATTCGATTTCACCATCAATCAGGGTAGATGTAGTATCTAGGAATACGTTTTTCGAATTAGATACGTCTACTGTAAATTTGATCGACTGATGAAAGGTGTTGGCAAACGTAATGAATGCGTCGAGGCTCTCGCGACTTTCCACCCACTTCATCTCTATATCGTCAATGAAACGCAACCAGCTATGGGGCCTAAATGGTGCTTGAAGTAACAAGTTGCGTTCCAGTCTGCCCATGAAGACATTGGCACAAGACGGTGCCATTTTCGTACCCATAGCAGTGCCATTAACCTGCAGGTAATGTTTTCCATTAAACATGAAGTTGTTGAACTTGAGAACATGTTCAAGGAGCTTAGCAAGGGACTCGGTAGAAGGAATTTGTATGGATCTACTATCCCAGACTTCTCTACAGGCTTCGATACCCTCATCGTGCGGAATATTGGTGTACAAAGATTTGACGTCCATAGTCACGAGGAGGGTATGATCTGGGAGGCCAGTGGTCTTCTTAAGTCCCACTTATGCAAAAGAGGCTACAATGCCCGCACCGTACAAACAGCTATTGATGAGATGGCGGAACATGACAGGCAAAACCTATTACGATACAAGGAAAAAGACAATAGCGACAGGGTCCCTCTGGTAACCACATACCATCCCGTCCTTAAGAATCTTAGCGGTATCCTTCAAAAGAACCTACCAATTCTCCATTCAAACAAACGAATGGCAGAGGTCTTTAAGGAACCCCCATTGGCTGCATACAGACGCCCAAGGAATCTAAAGGACATGGTAGTAAGAACCAGACTGGACAACCCATTACCTAACGGGGGCTTTAAAACTTGCTCTGACAGGAGATGTCTTCTTTGTAAGCACAGCACTGACACAGACAGTTTTAACAGCCCTGTTACAGGCCGCAGCTACAAAATACTAGGGAATTTGTCCTGTCATACTGACAACTGCATTTATCTCATCAGTTGCAAAGTTTGCTCCAAACAGTATATTGGTGAAACAGGAGATCTCCGCAGGAGAGTCAATAACCACCGTTCGACCATTAGGACCAAAAAACTCAATGAACCCGTTGGAGAACATTTCAGCCTTGAGGGTCACAAATGGGAGGACATGACAGTAGTGGTGATTGACCATAACCCAAAATGGATAGATGCTCAGAGGAAAAGCAAAGAAAAGTTCTGGATGCACAGATTGAAGTCATTCCGCCCTAATGCTATTAACAAATTGAACGACTTCACCAGAATGAACGTAAACTAGACCCAATTCTTGATCATACTAAACAAGATTATTCTCTCAATTTAGTGTAAACTCTACAGTTAATTAGCGTCACCAACTCTCGAACAACCCACATAACTTTGTATTGCTTACGCCTTTGTTAATTATTTTTTTCCCGATAATAAGTCCTTAAATATTTCAAAATTTATAATTTATCACAATTCATATGTTTAAATATCCCTACTATATGATTTTTCTTTCATTATTCTTTATTAAGTAAAGTTACTCCATTTTGAGAGAATGAAACAATGTATGATTTACTGATTGTCGTAATTAATTAGCATAATTAATTCGTTCAATTATGTAAATCGCATTTCACCCGAGTATACCCGATAGACCGGACGCATTTCATAGCGGTCCGGATTTCTTTCCCTTTCTTTATTAGTGTTCTTAAAAATTTCCAATTTAACATGTAATTAAGTATGTAAATATCTAGTGTTAAGTAGTTTAGTAGTAGTGCTAGTTGTTTTTGTTTTCTTTTTCCTTTGTTCTTATGACTTTTTAACTTTTTTCTTTGTCCTGAAGAAGGGACAGGGCGTCCCGAAAATTTGACAATTTTTATTGTTCGTGTCGTTGGTCATTTTTAGTGCTTTATATATATATATATATATATATATATATATATATATATATATATATATATATATATATATATATATATATATATATATATATATATCAAAATATATGATTTGTTCCATTTTGCAGCATGTACAGTTGGAAAGTTTGGTCCAGATTGTTCATTATTCTGTTCTGGTCATTGTGAAAACAATTCCCCTTGCAATCCAATTGATGGTATTTGCTCAGATGGATGTGCAGACGGGTGGATAGGCGTGTTTTGCGATAAGAGTACATGTGTTTTAAAACTGGAAAATATTTGTTATAAAGTTGTAAAAATATCATTAAAAGCTAATTTTGAACATTTTTTTGCCTAATTAATTTTAAATACTGTCGTAAAATTCAGGTATACATATATATTATAATTCCAGGTTGTTCCTCTGGAACATTTGGTCGGGATTGTAAGAAAAACTGCAGTGAGAATTGCCTAAATGATTCAATCTGCAACCACAGGACAGGGGAATGTAACAAAGGCTGTAAGCCTGGATATCAAGGAGAACTTTGCTATAATGGTAACTGTACCTTTAGCTGAGCTGTAGGTTTAAGTGAGCTTTTAATAGAATGGTCTAAATATTTGTACATTATCAACATCTGCTTCAGAACTACTGCGAAAATATATTTAAATACTTAGTATAATGTTTTTCGGTAAAAAAAAATCTTAGAAAATTACATAATCAAGAATAGACAAAAAATCTGTTGAAAAATTTGAAATCTTATTCAACTCTGAATAGGGTTCGGTCACAAGACAGGATCATCTTTTTTGTTTGAATATAAACAGAAAAACAAAAGGAAAAAATCTATTTAAAAATGCGATTTTAAAAATCAATCTGCATGATTGCTCCGAGTTTCAGATGGGGCAATAATAAGGTAGTAAAGATTGATTAAGTATAACATGGGATAAAGAAGTGACAGATGGATCATGATGAGTAACATCTATTTGCCAGCGAAGGCGGTTAGAGAAGACGCAAAATAATTTGAAATAAAATTGTATTTCGGAAAGTGAAGGGAAAATAGATAAAACAAATCTTTAAACAGGAAAAAGTGACATGAACTTTCTTTTCAAACGGTGGCTATATATATAGTCACAGGATATTGCTGCTGGTATGGGCTATGAATAAACAACATGTAAACACATGGGGATCCTAGCGGAGATTTTTGCAAAGTCAAAATAATGAAGGAGATTTGTTTCGAAATTTGTAAATAAAATGTACACAGTAAACAAATACTTTCAAGTTAATTCAAAGGCATTTCGTTGATGGACATAACGCCATTTCCTTATATTTGCCGTTATCAATATTTCTTGCTTAAAGCTGACATGAATTCTTAAAAACGCAACATTTTCATCTATGTACGACTTGTTTCATACCAACTATTGCCGTATATCGCCACATTTCTTTCAGAAACCTTGTCTCATTGTAACGATATATACCCCAATGTGCTCGTTACACTTGAATGATTTTTTGGCTTGGGTATCGACTTGTGCACATCTCCGATGGTAAAGCATATGAGAACACATGAGGTGATCAAGACATTACAAAACCACAATGAACAACATAATAATAATATTTCTGAAAGATTATTGATTTGAATCAAAAGTAAAAAAAAAATTGGAAGATAAATTTAGATGCACGTGTACGTATTTTTACAGTGCGCCAATTGATGCAGAATTAAATTGAAATTAAAAGCAGTAAAATCCGCAAACACATTTTGAAATTATTATCATTTGAATGGAACAAAACAACCAACGTCTTTGATTTGCAGGCCCTATGCAATTGATGCATATCGAGAAAACGCCTCGAACGCTGTAAACGTACCCATACATTTACCTGGTAATAAGTTTACAGCGTCGGTTCGAAGATGTGCAGGAGTCAAGTGATATGCACCCTGAATTCCATTTATTGAAATATGCATCACAAAAAAGAAATAAACTCCATAAAACCTCAATGGTAAACACACTGTCATTACTCCGTACAGACTAGCACGTCGATACATTTAGTCCGTGCTGATCAGATTTTGGTCAGGGAAAATATCACAAGTGGGAAGAGAAGTTCGTTCGTATTTTGGTATTTGCGCGGCTGAAAAGGAGGGCGTGGGGGATGGGGAGGTTATAGTATTATAACTGCTGTTCATAAGGTTTAACTGTAAATTGTCTATCTACATGTAGTTCTAATATACATTCTATACAAAGTCATGTAAAGTCTGCAGTTGGTTTGCGTCGCAAAATTCATTTGTCATTTATAACTCATTATTTTAGTACTAATCTCAAATCTAAACCAATTAATTTGATGTACGGTAATTATTTAGCAATTAACCAGAATACAAATTAACATCTATATGGTCTTTATCACACACACGGAGAACGACCATCCCCTGTTAAGATTGATATTTAGGCATTTGAGTTTTTTATGCGGGGGTGGGGGCTTGCAAAAATAATTGACATGACCGTTATTTGGAAGACAGACATTTCTGCCGTATTCACTTCTGAGATTTTTTTTTAAATGTGTCACTTCGACCACAAATTATGTGCATTTTGAGGAACGTAACTGTTTTATAAATATGTTGTTACAGGAAGTCTTTCGAGATTTCAGTATCCCTGCCTGACAGTCTAGCTATGTTTTTATATAAAAATAATGTCTGTAGGAGTATTTGGGAGTTAATTTTAAAAGCTAGGGTAGGGATACTTTAAACCTGGTTGAATACGGATATTTTTTATATACTCTTTTGTATATTGAGTTCTCTCTCTCTCTCTCTCTCTCTCTCTCTAACCATCCGTTAGGGCAATAATAGGTATAAAATTCTACGCACTTTGTGCTGTACCATTTATTAAGCCTTAGGACAGATCAAAGATTTTTTTTCAGGCGGGATGTCAAAACATCATAAATTGAATAATAATTTTACTTTTGACAAGAAAGTAACCTAAACGCCCAAATAGAAAGTGAAACTAGAGGTATTGTGACCAATGAGCTCACTAAATGATACCCCCGCCTCCCATATGGTTATAATGGCAAAGTACATATTTTGCAGTTGTCGCTAAACCCAAAATGCGTGTCGGGTCAAAAAGTACAACAGGATGTGCACAATGGTAATATGTAATAAACTTAAGATTCTGTGAAAGTTTCAGTAAATTTCACTCAGTGGTATAAGAGTGGTATAAGAGGATTTGCGGATAAGAGATGGGTACCCCCAAAGCGTAACAGACAGACGGACGGAGAGCTGTACAGACGGACGGACATAACGATTACTATATACCCTCTTGCTTTTTAAGCGCGGGGGGGGGGGGGGGGGGGGGGGGGGGGGTGATAAGCCTGTAATATATAATCACAGGAATGTGAACATTGGGAACTTTCTCAAATACCTTCTCAAACGTGTCGAACTGCACCTGGAGAACAGACAAGAGAATTTTTAAAAGCTAATTTTAGGTAGAATATGGAATTCTCACGGGGAAATTGCTCTCTCTTCCTATAGAATAGAATATGTTTATTCACCAATCAAGGGCCCTCGGGGGCATGAACAAATTATTACAATATGATTACACTTATTACAATTGCATATTATAGACTGATGTATAATGTAATATGACTAGTATTAGGTTTGACATGGAGAAGTGCAATACCACAAGTTGTATCATCATGAAAAAATAGGATTTGTTACATATTCACAGTACAGTCTCACACATATTTCACATTCTAATCTTACTAATCATAGTTCCATACCCACATACACAAACATACACTTACTGTTACATATATCCTTTGGCCAATAATCATTAATTATTTATGTCTAGAAATTTAATTCACATTAAATACTATATATTTTCATTTTCACTGTACCACAGAATGAAACTTGTTTATTATACATGTACCCCTAGCAACAATTTGCGTGAGGTATAATGTTTTGGCTCGTCCGTCAGTCAGTCAGTCCTGGTTTTTTTTTTGCTTTGTTTTTTTTTTTGGTTTTGTTTTTGTTTTTTTTTTGTCAGCGCAACTCCTCATAAACCACTGCACAGAATTTTGTCAAACTTTGCAGATATTTATTGGAAACAATGTGTAAATTTGCACATCACCAGGAAATTCCGAATTCTATATTTTTTCAGGAATTTCCTCACTTTTACATTTAGATTTTCGCCATATCTTGAATATACTAGAGATGAGCAGTTTGTCTGCGCAACTCCTCATAAACCGTTGCACACAATTTCGTCAAACTTTGCAGATATTTAGGACACAGTGTGTATAGATGTGCATATTACAAGGAAATTACGATTCCTTTATTTTTTTTCCTGGGAATTTCAGCACTTTGACTTTTGGGGGAGAGTTGGGTGTGTGAACTTGCTCACTTTTTCTTTCATTGGGCATAAAATTATAAATAACTTTAAATCAAATTATATTAGGTCTAATAAAGCAAATACACAGTATTTATTTGATAATAATTGATCATAAAGAAATCCGATCTGTTACAGACTTTTTTCTTAAATTATTTTTCTGAGAGTGTTATACATGTTTTATTATACCCCCCCCCCTCCTTTCACTGTTAAATATCTTCAAAAGGTGAATGATTCGTAATAATGCATGCTTTATTATAAATTTGATGAAGTTAAACACAGTAATCATAAATTTTATTCACAACATTTACAGACAAGAGTAATGTTTATTTTTGAAAAAAAATATTTGCATTTTTAATCAACCAAACTGAGCTATCAACCTTTGATATTTTCCCCGACCAAATAAAATGATCGGCATGGGCCACGTGTGTCCAAGCATCTTTTACTGTTGAGTGGGCAATGGATTACATGAATTCGGAGATGCATTTTTCAATAAAAGTAAAATAGGATAAATCTTTCGATATGTGCACATCCCTGTAACGATAGCAGTTTTCAGGTAAATGTTTTTATCACTGCGTTTGACGTGTTTTCTTGACCTGCATGGATTTTTGCTGTACATGAATGTGTTTACGTGTTAGTGTATTTTTATATTGCAGCAAATGCATTCAAAAAATATTTTAATTCTCGGTATAGTTCTAGTTTTTGTTGAATTTTTACTTTTCAAACATGTATTTCGTCAGTTTATGGACTTCTAAAAACTATGCTATCGGAGAGGTCGACAGCCAGGCTAGAAAATCATTCAAGTGAAACAATTGTACAAGGCTATATATAGCAGGTACAGGTGAACAAAAATGGCGGAATCGAAGAAATATGGCGGACAAAGGCCTACAGGAATGTAGTAAGTCGTACGAAGATGAAAAATGATGCCTTTTTAAGAGTTTATGTCAGCTTTAATGAATATTTATTGAAATACGCCGAACTACAATTAACTCGTACACCAACCGACTAGTATTTTCGTATGCAAACTACAGAAGTCATTTCGTACACAATTTTTTTTTTTCGTTTTATCTCACACGTGCGAAAAGAAAGTTCGTACACACATTGTGTTTAAAATTACAGTAATATTTAGTCAGAATATTTGATGAAAAATATTTGTAGATAATTGTTTTACTTTCTAACTTTGAAATCAAATAATTATAATTGCTAAGCAACACACGCGCGGCTGTTTCTTAAATGCTATTTTGTTGAATATTTATACAATAAAAATTAAATTAAAATTTTAAAATTATTGTGATTTAACAAAGTCTTTTGATTTATTGAATTTCTAATACCTGTTTACAATGCTATATTTTATATTTGTCAGAGAGACTTGTAGAAAGGACACACTCTCAAAATTTACTGCCCCGTGGATAAATTGTTAGATGTCTTTTTCACATTAAGGCTTACCCATGTGAATTTTACCAAAATGAAAATTGTATCATACAAGCTTTTCGAATATCTAAAGAAACCTGTCTGAAAATGTCGCTGAAAATGCTGTTAACTCTTATGTTATGTATTGTTAGCTTGCAGTCATGGTTATTTTGGATCACTTTGTTCAAAGAAATGCAGTCCTTTCTGTATTGAAAATAATTGCCAAAATATCAATGGACTATGCAGCTATGGATGCATCAGTGGTTACAAAGGCTCAACGTGTGAAAAAAGTATGATTTTAATTTTTCCTAGATGAATATTCATATCTTTGAAATTTCGATTATTAATGTTAAGCAATATGTTTACATTGTAATTAACTACATTGATTTTGAAAATAGAGTGCAGCAATGGGTGGTATGGTCACAATTGCTCCATGAGATGTGAAACTGTGTAAATCAAACTTGTAATCATGTTACTGGCAGCTGTCAGTATGGATGTGAACCAGGATGGAGTGGTTCAACATGCTCTCTTGGTAAAGGATGTACATTATGTGATTTTTAAAGAAACTATTTTCACGTAGAGCATGGTTAAGAGTAAGGAAATAAATGAACTTGATTTCTCCCTTCTTTCTAAGAATAAGATTGATGAATCTTTAATGTTTAGTTAATAATGACATTCTATTTATCTATGCATCATCTTTAATTAATTATCAACCCTTTTTTATTTTCTCATATGCTCGACAGTGTGTGCCGCGGAAAAATATGGAAAAGACTGCAAGTTTTCTTGTAGCCAAAACTGCATTAACAAGGAATCGTGTGACCATGTGACTGGAGTCTGTGAAAATGGTTGTTCAGATGGATATAAAGGAGAGAAATGCAATTTAAGTAAGACATGATAATTATTCACGTATATTTCACTATATGTATATATGCATTTGAGGTTTTTTGGATTGTTTATACAATAAAATATGTGGAGATAACGAATACAATTTCAGTTCAATAGTTCACTACACAATACAAACCACTTTGTAAACATTTTATAAAGGCAAAATTACATAAATCATTTCCCTATCAAAACAAACCTTATGATTAATCTTTTCTTCACAAATCCATCTTTACCTTTATATGGTAAACATATCTTATTTAATAATTCCCTAAATTTGAAATGAAGTATTAAATTGAAATAATTGAAAATTTCAGTTTTCTAATTTTTCTCAATATTTATTTTACTCTTATGAATTTCTTTTTTCAGTTTGTGGAAATGGTTATTTTGGAGTGAATTGTTCAAACGTTTGCTCTGAGAACTGTTCTGATATATGCAATCATATTGATGGGATGTGTAGCTGCAAAGCTGGAATGATGGATTCTCCGAAATGCAAACAAGGTAATATGTAAAAGTAATCAGATATGTAAAAATCAAGTCGGTAGAACCATATATCTATTGTATTCGTTCATTAACAGTATCCTTTCAATAGATGAATGATAAAATACTATTCTTTTCTGTTTTGTTTCTTCATATAATTTGGTTTAAAAATACCTGTATTCAATTTACATGGCATTTCCCATCTTTTTATAAAGTTTCGCCATTGACCACTGCTAGAAAATGTGATGATCACTGGTTTTATGCTATTGGAATGTCTATATCAGTCATACTTAACTTTTTGACCTGTACGTTATGGATTTGTGAAAGGTATTTTTTTAATTCCATTGTGTAGTTATATAAAATATATACGAGGGGGTATCGAAGAGTTCATGGACCAGCGCCATTAAATCAAAACCTCTTAAGGTATATCTTCAATCAATAGAATAAACGACAAATCATTAATTGTATTTTCAAAATAAATTAATAATGTTTTTGTAAGCAGTGGGGTGTCCAGGCAGCGCAACCTCGACCTAAGTTTAACTGAGAAAAACTCTTTTGATATGAACATTTGACATCCAAAACTCCCGTTATTTCAAACATACGTATGTTTGGACACTATTGTTCCATGAAATATTGATTTTTTTTCTCATTCTGGAAGTTCTATGAAATTTTATTGTAAATTTTGCATGGAGTGTTGAAACAAATAAGGCCTTGAAATAATGTCAAAAAGGAGAAAGCGTTTTCCATTTCCAACATTCAATAAAGTTTAGCCACTGAAAAAGGTATAGGCCTAGGAAATGTTTAATTAAGCTGGCTACGGAGCAGGGATAAAGTAATTAAAAAAGGAATTGTATTTGAATGTAATTAATTACATTTTTTAAGTAATTAAAAGTAATTTGTAATAAAACATATTTTTAATTACTTGTAATTGTAATTTAAAAAATTACACTGAAAAAATATGTAATTTCAATTACATACCATTATTATACATAATACTTTAGTAAGTTACAAAATACAAAGATATATTGTTCACCAATACCTCCCGCTTTACTTTATTTTAATTTATTTTAAAATATATCCTCAATCCTCTTTTTAATTAAAATTCATGTATTTAGTTTTTTACCAGCTTTCTTAGGTCTATTCAGCTATGAAACACACATGAATTCTATTTCAAATCTTTGGTGTTTCGTGTTTGATCAATAAGAAAGAAAAAGAATGTGCGTGTGTCATTAATTAAGTTCTGTGTTGAGAAGAGATAATTGCCCTTGAAATCAAAGATATAATTTGCAATCAAAACAAACCTCCTCTATGGAGGAATTCATTCCATGATTTAGAAGAGAAAGCGAAAAGAGATAATTATGTCAATAAAATAAAATTAAACTGATCTACTAGCATTAAAAAAGAAAAAAGTTTCTATTTGATAATTATTTAAACAGCTAAAGAAATTTTTATGAATGAATTTTGCAATTAAAAAACTCAAAAACTTATGTTCTGTAGAAGTATTATTTATGAAGTAAAATGTTCCACATAAATATCATTTTACGATATTCAGGTTACCTTCAAAGTAATTTTAATTGATTTGATGAGTTGCAGTTGTATCTCATTTTACTCTATTAAAGAAAGCCATACCATACAATTTGTGTACATGTATACGTAGGATTTGTGTGGAGGAAGCTGCACTCAAACTGATCTCGGATTATTTCTTTAATGTCTTAAAAATAAAATTAATGAATTAAACCACAAAGATATACAATGCCTTAGCATATTATTTCTTTTTTGTGTGGAGGCTGCACTTATTAACAAATGATTGATGTACTGCATATCCATTGACAATGATTATAACATTTTCAAAAAATTTAATTTGTAATTTGATTAATTACATTTGCTAAGTAATTGTAATTTGATTAATTACACTCTTAGAAAGGCTGTGATTACATTGTAATATTAATAAAAAAGTCAATGTAATTGTTATTTAATTGATCATATTTTAAAGTAATTGACACCATCCCTGCTGCGGAGAAATAAAATGCGTCCAGACTATTTCAATTTAATTTAATTTTAAATGGCAAATATTCAACGTATCAAGCTAAAATTTTCAACATTTCTTTATTTTTTGTTGGTTTATGTTCCTCATAAATTTTGAAAGCACAGTTCTAGACTATGTAGTACTAATTTTATAGCCGAGGTCCCCGAACCTTTTGATAACCTCTTGTATGTAGATTTTTTCTATTTTTGAAATTTGTTTTGTATTTAGAAGAAGGCAAGTGAAAGTGAAAAGACAGTCCTCATCTCATTACATAACAACTGAAGCAGAAATGAAAGAAAAGACTTCTGAATCACACGAATATCAAGAAGTGAATTCTGTTTCACGCGATTTTTCGTACCAAAACCTCACATTCGATACCTGAAGATTTTCATTATACCGGATTTGACTAAGTTCGTAACCCGGTCTTCATATTTCATCATTGATATTTCAGGGAAAAATGAAGACTAATGATCTTAATTGATATACAATTTTTTTGGAGAGAGAGAGAGAGAGAGAGATTCAAAAACCCTTTTACGATGTTTATTTTGCACTTTTACTTTAAAACATTTTTATTTTTAGAAGTCATCGCTTAAAGTACAATGTACGTCTCTATGTCATCATGGGCTAAAATCAATTTTAAAAATCCACATAAATCTTTAATAATTAGTTTATCTACTTTCAAAATAAAAAAAAAATTAATGCCATTTGATATATTAAGTACCTAACAACCTTTTGTTAATGTAATATTATCTTTAAGCGAAAAGAAACAAAGTAAATTATAAAATTCTTATGGACATACATTTTTTCAAACCTGGCATATATTCATTTTATTTAAGACACTACTCCTCGTTGGATAAGGTACATTTATTTTTTGTCTTCATAACAATGCGAGAACTATTCTTTAGATAGAAATTCCTGTTTATATCTTTGCAACTTTGTTTTTACATTTTGTAAAAATAAATTTCACCCTTGAAAGACTATTGATGTTAAATAAGGAAAATAAATAAGGAAAAAAAGTAAATCAACATGAATAGAGGTACAGTATATACATGTAACAAAAGAGGAAATATTCCACTGATAAGACATTTATTAGCCTTCTCATGATCTTTTCCCTGTATTTCAGAGATTGTGTATTAGTTAAAAAGTGATAACATCGATAAACAATATAAGGAATAGATAAATCCAATAACTCTGTTTTTGCTGAATAAAGAAAAAATAAAAATGAGGATTTATTCCACGGATAGGACAATTAGTATTCTTACTTCCCTCACTTTCAGAGAAATACTGACACGCAATATAAGGAATTTATATATTATAGTTAAAGCCAATAACAAACTATCAGTTACCTTTGCTTCTGTATCAGGAAGTTGAAAGGACCTTGACAAAATGAATATGCCCAACAAAACGATCTTTCCTGTCTTTATTATCATAAATTTCCTACCCATTGAAATGAAGTTATCTAGAGAAAGAAGAATTTTTTGCAGATTGAATTTTGAAAAAATAAGTGATTTTATATTGATATTTGTAAAATATTGATTTTACTTCCTCCTCAAATTGATATATCTAGAGGGTGGATTATGAAACAATTTTTGTTAATGTGCGATATTTATAAGAACAAGAGTACGTCTTGAACGTCATTGAAGACGAAGAGGTATAAAACTGTTTGAATAATTAATGGCGTGGCTTGTGTATATGGCGCTTTCTCTCAATATATGTATATCATGCGATTACTAAGTACGAAGAAAACTGGTAAGGGCCTAGCTATTTTATTTGAAGTTCATGGATAATCAATTTAATCGTATATTAATGATATACATATTATATTTTTGGTGTTTTCACGACCGATTTTGCAGCCCAGACCGGGCTTATCTTTACTTAATACATGTGTACCCGGTATATTTAAGTTTTGGTATGTGGCATTGAGGTAGGAGAAGTTTTTTTTTCAGATTTAATGGTTTAAAGCCCTGATCGATAGACCTAGTGACCTTGACTGAGACTTAACTGCTAAAAATTGGTTATTTGTACCTTCGCAAAATTACATATGCATGCATAAAACATAATATTATCATCAATAATATTACATTATTGTTGTTTTTCGTATGTTAAGCTTTTGATGAATTGAGATTTTACTACTTGTTTATGTAATAATTGTCTTTGCTGAATTGGGCAAATTCAGATATTCAAATTCAGAATTTCACATACATCAGCTGTTTGTCACTTGACATGGATAAAATTAAAAAAATATATATGTACGGCTACAAAGATCCTAAAAATTCGACAATATACGCTTTTTTGCATCAAAATTGATTGTGCTTTATTTTAGACATTTACCTCTACATGAGAAGTGTTATTACAAATATACGGTTTTTATAATAAATTGAAATTAAACAATGCAACAACCAAGTACAATATCGAATTCAATAATAAGTCGCAAAGAAAAAAGATTGATACGGGACTTTTTTTGTAAGAAGATTAAAAAGAACATTTTTTTTAATCTAAAGATTGTTTCTTTTGACAGGTCGAAGAAAATATTTTCTGCTACGTCAGAAAAAAAAATTACATGTTAAATGAGGCACAAATATGCCTGCCAAAAATCAACGAAAAAGAAATAAATTGCAGATGGGTTACTACAAGGAAAAAACTGTTTTGAAAAGGGCATTTTAATCGCATTTTAAAGGACATGATGCATAAAAATGATGCCTTGGGACTAGGAGTGGGACGATACACAGATCTTGCGATACGATACGTATCTCGATATATTGGCACGATACGATATGTATTTCGATATGATGATAAATCATAAAACTATTAAAAATAGTATTTTATTTCATTTTTTTTTTTTAATGACATTAACACAACATGATAAATTAGAAAACTATTCAAAAGAATTAGTATTTTTTTTATTTTTTTTTTGTCTTGACAGTAACTCAAAAAATTATTCTATATCAAATCATGTGTGCTATGAAATTAATACTTGAAGTTCATCAACTTCATTGACTAAAACTTTACAAAAACAATGTACAGGACAATTGTACATATTACCAAATGTCTATTAACAAGTTGTTTACAAATAGTTGTATAGTATATCAACGAACACTGACTAAAAATTCATATAAATTCATATAAAAAAAATCACATTTACATTATCATTCAAAATTGCTGAAAGTCTGTAGCCAAGTTGAGATTACAAAAAAGTATGAATAGACTAACAATTAATAATATCAAATGTTCTTGAAACGATACTTTTCTGTGTATAGCACGCTTTGCACACTGCTTAACAGTGAAAACATATTACCCCTAATCAACGAGTTATCAGTTCTAAAGTGTGTTTTCAATATCAATGCTATCTCTTTGCTTCGTACAGGCCGCCATTTTCAAGGACAGGTACTATCATTTTCAATTTTCGGACAGGTCGTTCGTGTATCGTTTCGTACCAATATTTGAATGCTTGTATCGTAAACCGTATCTTAGAGGAAAATATCGATATGTATCGGTGTATCGGTATATCGTCCCACCCCTACTTGGGACTCTGTGGACATTAAGACATTAAGGCATTTAAGTTCTACACTGTTAAGTTTTTTTTTACTGATTATCACTTTCTTATTAGATGTGTCTTTCTTCACAGTTAAACAAGTCTCCTAAGGAATTAGAATTCAGATATTTGAAATCTTTTATTTGTACATTAAAAGTGACAATTCATAAAATTAAGGATAGCTTAAAATCATAAAACACATTGAGAAAACGAATAATATTCAAGATCAAAAATCCATAAAACAATCGAAAATAGGAGCAGGACGAAACATCAAAGGTGGGATCAGGTGCTATGAAGGAGTGAGCATCCCCTCCCGACCGGTCATACCCGCCTTGTGCTTATCTAATCAGCATAACAAAGTAACAGAGTAAAATAAATCAAAGAATTATCAACTTTTCTAATCCTGTTAGATGATATTAAGTCTACTCCAAAGAACAAAATGTTTGTATCAGCTGTCCTTAAACCATAAAATATCCTTTAATACTCTACTAGTATGTTCAACACAAACATTGTCATAGGTTCTAAATTCCTTCCAACAATTTAGAATTTCTAAAATGTTGTGTAATATACATGTGTGAAAATCTAAATAGCATCTTTATTGAGGTGACCCTTGTAAATCTTTTTTGTAAGCTTGAAAAATCATGAATCATTTTGGTTTGTAGCTATCAAAACAATACATTCTTATATATCTAATAAAGTCTTAGTGACTAAATCTGATTTTTAAAGTTTGGAACAGTAAGCCCATCCTTATTCAAACTTGCAATTTTTAATACGCTAACACGAATCTCGTATGGTGCTTGATTTTGACACAATGTGTAACAATGCTTTTTTGTACAGTTCTGAATTCTATATATTTTTGCACGCAACTTCAAATGTTCTAATCATGCCAATTTTTGAGAAAAAAATCATACTGAGAATGTAGTTTTAGGGTGCAACATTTGTTATTTTAATTGGTTAAAGACTTCCTTAAATCATGATAACAAAATGACATACTTTCTGTAAAAAATTAAAATGACAACTGGGGATATTAACTATCTTAAATGTGATAAATAAATTTAAGAATGTGCGTACATGTCATATTAATGACCATGCGTAGGATGTTGATCCAAGATGCCCTTTAAAATGGTTATTAAATTTACAACAAACTTGCTTTAAATTATAAAACATTTACTTACATCTAATTAACCAAAATATACAACATAAACTGGATTGAGTTGTATCAATCTTCAACTTGGAGATGACGATTGTCCTGAATTCCGTTACAATTTGTCTCCGGACTGGTATTCAAAATCTATCCTCTAAACATCTAGATGTGACCGTGTCAAGTACAGGAACATCTACCGCAAAGGATGGGGACCTTTCAAAAGTGAGACCATACATATTTAAATATTATGTAAACTTTGGTGAAGTCTGCCATGACTATTCTATTGCAAAATTTACTAAAATCTCTCGAGAAGTACAAGAACGTATAAGAAGTATAGAAGGATTACCGAAATTACTTTAAAGATTTAGTAATACTGGGGCTTAAAAGGGGAAAATATGTATACCGTAAATCTGGAAATTTTTACGTAGATTTATTTTTGCGAATTTGGGTCAAAAAGCTGTTGATTAATTTTTACGCTTCAAATTTTTGCGAATTGTCAGTGGTGCTAAAAATAAAAATCACTGAAGATTTTCATATCAGGTTATGTTTCATATAATATGCCTAGTTAAATACCACCAATATACTCGCAACGTGGCAAGATTTTGCAAAATCGCTCCGATAACAATTTTGATAAAAATACAAAAGGATTTGCATTGAAAATAATTTCTTAATAATCAATTATAACAAACATTTTAGAGGTTGTGTATGCATTTTAACCTGAAGTATAATCCAAATGAAGAAAAAATACCGGTATAACTAATTTTCTCAACGTTTGGTTTTTTCTAACCTAAAATTTACACGCCGAGTTTACATTTGGAAATTTCTAGTAAATGCTGTGAGTTTGAGTTATCGCCCGTGTTGATAGACGGTTAGATAAAATGACAGTTCTCTCTTTATTGGCAAATTAATTGATGAAAATAATTAAAAATGGGCATACCGCCTCAGTGATTGTCAAATCATGTGAAGATATATATTTTATAATGAGGGCAATTTACACGCACGGGTAATTAACTTGTAGTTATATAGTAGACTAGTGTAAACAGGTTTATTTTAAAAATGACCAGTGCTTACCGACCGACGCCTATTCACCGAGTTAAAAAACGACACGAGTTCTCAGAAAAAAATTCTTCACATATTGATTTATTTTTAAGAAAAATATTTTTGCGAATGCAATGTACGCGCAAATTTGCTAAAAATTTATCTACAGTAAAAATTTCCAGATTTACGGTATAATGATAAACAGAGGCTAAAACGATGGAATAGAATTTTGCTTGCGTGTTTGAATATAGCCGATTCATATGAAATGTAGATTTTCATGTGACAGTGTCTTTGCTCTAATAGCCTCAGAAAATTTTTCTTTATTGGAAAAAAACAGTTTGTATTGTTGATGTAAGCTATAGTAATCATTTAATAGACCTATACTTTTAGGTCTATGGTAAAGTACAACTGATATTTCGTTAAACTTAAAATCCTACAGAAATGCACACTTCTTATCATAAAGCGGCTTGAATGCACTCGTATGCATTTGACAAAATAATCCTGCAAAAGCAAGTTTAATGCATAATAAAAATATAACAACACATCCGATCTTAATTGCTTAACTTGTTTTGGATAAAAATTCTTGATTGCTTTCGTTACTTTCTAGGTCTAAAGACCCATCTTCGAGAGAATAATATTAAGAAGGCTTTAGAGTGGTGGGAGTTATAGTGTATTGAGTTTTATATTCTTTGCATTCATTGTGTGTTGGTGTGACTACACGCATATTGTGGTTATAAGTAGAGGCAAACGCGATATATCAAAGGTAGGTGGTTATTAAGGATATAGAGAAACAAACAGTATTCAATATAAAAGTCCATAAAACAATACAAATTAGGAGCAGAGCAAATACGGACTTCCGAAACATCAGAGGTTGGCTCAGTCTGCTTGTATGTCCCCCGCCTTCGCGAAAGCGAGGGGACATAAATCTCATTCGTCTGTCCGTCAGTCTCAGTCCGTCTGTCTGTCAGTCCGTCACAAAAACTTTAACCTTGCCCATAACTTTTGATTTAGCTGAGCTCATATTTCACAAGTTTATTCCTTGTGACAAGACCTTTTTCTGGGTACCACCAAATTTGGCCTTATGACCTTGACCTTGGAGTTTGACCCACTTTTACACAAAAAATCCTAACTTTTACTTTGGCCATATCTTTTGAATGGCAGAAACTAACTCTTTCATATTTCACATATATATTCTTTGTGGCAAAACCTTTCATTGGATACCAACAACTTTGACCTTTTGACCTTGACCATGGAGATTTCCGTACTTATAAAAAAAACCTTAACCTTCCATAACTTTTGAACGGTAAGGACTAGGGCTTTCATATTTAACATATGTAATACTAGTACTTATAAGAAGACCTTTCATTATATACCATGAATTTTGACCCTTTAACCTTGACCTTTGAGTAAGACTTTTTTCAAGAATTTTGACATTGGCCATAACTTTTGAATGGTAGATACTAGGACTTTCATATTTCACATAATTATGCATTCTTTGTGGCAAGACCTTTCATTGGATACCAACAACCTTGATCTATTGACCTTGACCTTGGAGATTTCTGTACTTATAAAAAACTTAACCCTTCCATAACTTTTGAACGGTAAGGACTAGGGCTTTCATATTTCACATATGTAATACTAGTACTTATAAGAAGACCTTTCATTAGATACCATGAATTTTGACCCTTTAACCTTGACCTTTGAGTAAGACTTTTTTCAAGAACTTTGACATTGGCCATAACTTTTGAATAGTATATACTAGGACTTTCATATTTCACATATATATTCTTTGTGAAAAGACCTTTCCTTGGATACCAACAACCTTGACCTTTTGACCTTGGTAATTTTTCGTACTAATAAAAAACTTTAACCTTGGCCATAACTTTTGAATGGTAAGGGCTAGGGCTTTCATACTTTACGTATGTAAACCTGGTGAGAAGACCTTTCTTTGAAAACCAAAAACTTTGACCCTTTGACCTTGACCTTGGAGTTCAGTGATGATTTGGAAATAAATGACATATGATAGGATGTATTACGCACAAAATGTCATAAAAAATGACATCTCACCCACAAAGACACCGAAAGCGGGGGACCACAATTCCTTGAATTTGCTTGTTTAATCAAAAGTAGAATTTTTTTGTAGTTCTTTTATTTTTCAGAATAACACATTTTTCGAATGCCGCCACTCTATGCTTCTGTTGTTGACCTGAAATGCATTGTCGTAAAAATTTCATTATTAAATTTAAGTATTTTTCTTCCTTTTTGTCGAAAATAAAAAATGCAAGAGGGAAAGAAAATAACAATGCCAACGTGTGAAGAGATGCATGTACATGTATTTGCTCGAGAAAATGTATACATTCGCCTGCCGTGTTATTTATCGAATTAATTTGTTCTTTTTTTTTGTTTTTGTCAGATGTATTACTTTTACAGACCTTGTAATTATGTGTTTGGAAGAAAAATAATTTAAAAAGAATAGAGTTGAGGTTTTATTCCATTTAGAGTTTGCATACGTCGTGGAGCACGGCTGCCGAGAAAATCTAAACGCCAGATGTTGTCCATCTAATTTCTTATTACAATATTTGATATATTACTTTTATTAAGTATTTGCTTAACATTTGACCAAAAATTAATTCCAAAAATATTTTATATGCTTCGTTTAAGTGTTTGATACGAGAGTTTGTAACACTAATGGAGATAACTCTGACTTGATGGGAACTGCTGTGTGTTGACTACGTGTTTTTCTTTATTTCTTTTTTAATAAATTATTTCATATTCGATGAAAGAATTTAAAAAGGCTCAAGAGCACATACACAGTAAAGACAGGTAGTTGTTTTGAATTAAAATATGAAATATGCAATGTTGAAATTTTTTAACATCAATGTATAATATTTTGGCAGGTTTTATGCGACAAAGTTGTAAAAATCAATACAATATGTTACAGACAAGAGAAAGGTTATATTTTAAGCTTTTCCTGCGCATCCATGTTAATGTCAAACAAAGAATGAAATAAACGAAATGGGTAAGAAAATCATAATGTACACAGGCATTTGACATGTGTACAAATTGTCGTTTACTTATAAGTACTTATATCATTCCTTTTTCATTCATTTAGAGAAAGGGAAGATAGGGTAGATCAAATTCTAAGGAAAAAAGAAAAATAACACAGGCACTCGATGATCCTTTTTTCTTATATGTATAAAAACTAATCAACGACTTTAAATCTTATTTAGCAAAGGGAACGTCGGTATCCGTGTTAAACGCATTAGTTTTGCTAGACCGCGAAGGAGAAATTTAAAAACCCTTTGACCTCGAGAGCCAACCATAATAATACGATAATACTCATGTGTACCTGTGATGTCAGACCATATTCTTAAATCTTTAAGTAATTTAAAAAGCTTGCAATTTTTTCTTGAATGACAATGCAGGAGGGAGGGATAGAGACCTTGGCTTTGAAATATATGCAATTTGAAAATTGTTGGTTGAATAACGTTTTCCTTCATTAAGTTTTTTATTTAACAACTGAGTGTTTATTCAATCACGAAAAGATCTCTTTAAATGTATCCAGCTTTAATTTTACATCCTTGACAATTCAATCTTGAAAGACTTTTCGACACCTCATTTCTTTAATATATCTGCCTATTATGCTAAACATTAGTGGCACATCTATAAAAACAATAGGAAATAAAAATATACACTTAAATAAAGTATCTGGCCAAAGTAAAGGACATTTAATAGTTACTTGCGGACATGCAGATTGCATTTTGTAACGAGTTACATACATTTTTGCAAAATATGACTGCTACACTATTTATGTCCAGGAAAATTAATTAAATTTTTGATTACAAAATTTTATACACATATTGTTTTCGTATGGTATGTTTTAAAAATAAATAAACCATTTTTGACTAAAAAAATTAAGTAACACGCATTCAAACATGAATAAATTAGACCAACCCTCATTTTTTCTTTATTTGACCGCCATATTGTATCTCTATCTCAGATGACTAATAAGAGAGATGTTGAAAAATAAACACAAAAATCATAAAATAAAGAAATTAAAATTACATAAAATTACATTTTTAAATGCTTTCATCGTGTGCACCTGAAAATACCCTCTCTCAATTAAAAAAATGAAGTAGATATTGGTTATTTTGTAATAATTGATATGTATTACAAAAGTTCAATAAAGGGGGAAAAGGTCCAAAATCAATCATTTCAATAAACATTTTTAAACAAATTGATAAAAAAACCATCTTTTAAATTTAATTTAGATATTTTATATAAGAAAATGAAAACAAATTCGCAAATAGATATTAAAATGGAAAAATTGTTCAGGGTATGGTTGCGCACACAACCAATCCGTTTAAAAATGAATATTTTCAATATGATTAATATCGAATAAAAATATTTGTAATGAAAAATATGGATATGACAAACAGTATTCAAGATCAAAAGTTCATGAAAATAAAAAAAATGGAGCAGAGAAAACACGGACCTCTAAAACATAAGAAGTGGAATCAGGTGCCATGGAGGAGTGAACATTCTTCTGCCGACTAGTCACACCCACCATGTACTTAGCTAATGAGTATAGCAATGCAATGCAATATCCTTACACAAAGGTTATAACTGTCAGTTTTATACAGAAATACAGAATGTTCTCTACCTCTGAGTACTACGATTTGATGTACATGAAACGTATGCATATGTAAATTAACAAACAATATTCAAGATCAAAAGTCCATAGAACACTACAAAATAGAAACAGAGGAAACACAGACCTCCAAAACATCCGTATGCATGTGATTAAATTATATTGCTTTATAAGTCAAGGATGTTGACGATAGAATGATTAAAGTAATCAATATTTAAGCAAATAAAAATTGTAGAAATACGGCACTGTAGTTTTATCGACGACGTATTGTCAATTAATAATGATAATTTCCATTCCTACGTCGATACGATAAATCCTGGTGAGCTTGAGATAAAAGATACAACAGAGTCCGACAGTTCTGTTTCATACTTTGATATTTTACTCGAAGAAGACACTAATGGTAATCTAACAACCAAGCTATATGATGAACGTGATGACTTTAACTTTTCTATCGTAAAATTCCCTTACTTATGCAGCAATGAACCTTCATCACCTGCATACGGAGTATATGTATCTCAGTTTATTCGATACGCAAAAGCATGCTCTACGTATGAACAATTTCTAAAACGAGGTAAATTATCGACAAGCAAATTGATGAAACAAAAATATCAGCAGTCTCGTTTAAAGTCATCATTTCATAAATTCTATGGTCGATACAATGACCTTGTCAGCAAATACAATTTATCATTGAATCAAATGCTGACTGACGTTTTTCCTACCAATTGTTAGTCCATTATTTATACACTGAATTGACGACGGATTTTTTCCGTTATTTCCTGATCATGACAAGGAGCACACGGCGGTGGATGCTCACTCCTCCATGGCACTTGATCCCATCCCTGATGTTTCGGGGGTCCATGTTTTCTCTGCTCTTATTTTGTATTGTTTTATGGACATTGAGATTGAATACTGTTCGTTATCTCCATATCCAT
Organism: Saccostrea cuccullata; assembly: GCF_032062105.1. Classification (NCBI taxonomy): domain Eukaryota; kingdom Metazoa; phylum Mollusca; class Bivalvia; order Ostreida; family Ostreidae; genus Saccostrea; species Saccostrea cuccullata. The sequence continues at coordinate 10,261 of NW_026928935.1, read as the reverse complement.
CCTTTCGACTATGAACAGAAAGGTTACCATTTAGCTGCTCTTTATTGACATAGAATAAAGTTTAATAAAAAAAATCGTTTTACCAAAAAAACCCAATATTTTTATATAGTTGCCCATTACAATTTTAAAGATTTTAAGTTACAGCATCTCTAAGCATATGTAATAATGTATAAAATTAGTTTTTCTTATTGAAGTATACTTCTTCGTTATTGTTTAGTAGTTGTTTGCGCAATTTTTTTATTCAATCCTTTAACTTTCAAAATTTGAAATTCTTAACATATTAATCTCTCACAAACAAATGTCTTTTTGCTCGACAATCGATGTCATCCCACAGCTTACTATTCCTGCACAGTCTTGATTCCTATAATTGTCTGGATTGTAACTGCTCCAGTTGAGAAGAGAAACAGAATTCAATGAAGATAAGAACACCCATTTTCCTTCCACAAAGGCATCAGTTATCCCAAGTAGAATACCTACATAAAATAAAATATTATTTATAGATATATTTGTAGCCGTTTGAGTCTAAATGATACAAAAAGGCATATAATTTTCAATCATTTCAAATAGAAAAAATGTTTTTGCCGCCCGTCAACACAGAATAAAAAAATCTTCCTTGTAGCAGTGGTAAGAGCGTCTGTTGTAGGGCCACAGAATTTATCTTTACGTCGCAGGTTCGTATCCCACCATGGGACGTGGAGACCGGTCTTTCGGATGACAGTGTATAAAAAAGGTCCCATGTCACAGTATTAAAAAAAAAATAAGCCGCTTATGCGGATTATGAATTTTTTTTTGATGCAATACCTGCGACGTTCATTACCGTACTAACAATCAAGGAAAACATTTATTGTTTATATTTACATATGTATTAAGAATAATTGAAAGTGAAAATAAATTTGTTTAAATATTGTATTTAAGATGAATATATCATTGTATGTGAAACTGGTGGAATAGCCATTGTTCAAGAAATCTACGTACGAGGCTTGGTTATTGTTGTTCATGCATTGATAAATCGCAATGGTCTTCATAAGAAATAAAGGGAAAAGATTCAGTGGATATAAATATAATCATATGAAATGCAGGGGTATCATTCAGTGAGGTCAATGCTCACAGTTCCTTCAATTTGAGTAGTTAGAGCATATTTTCCTTATTAGTATTTTTAGTTATCTACTTTTATATCTAGCTTAAACCATGGTGTATTTAATATGTTACAATGCTTTAAAATTTTTAATCCAGACTTTTAAAAGTATACCTGCTATAACTGGCGCCAGTTTTAACAAGATTGGAGATTTATATAATTTGTTTATCAATAAAAGTTACGAAAGTACTGTTAATTACAACATTAAAATTAAACGCGTTATAAAGTTATCAAATTTTAATTATTCATAAGCCTGCTAGGAGAGAAATAGCTATTTTTAAATAAATCCATCACGTGACGCCGTCGCTACTTTTAGATTGATAAACAAACACGGCGTAAAGAAAACAAGATAGGTCGTTTGAGATACTACTCACTTTTGACATGGATGACAAGCGGCTTAAGCTTACTACTCTTAATGATACTTATATTTTGATGTAATCAGTATCAACCATCTACTCTGTTAAGACGCATATTAAACTTGTTGTCAAAATGCAACATGCCTCGTCTGTGATTTCCCGTGGACATGCATGTCTATATATAGGCCTACTATTTACGCACTTCCTTCATCAATATTCATGAAAAGACTTTCTTAAATGCCAGATATTGCTTTATTGTTTTGTTATTACAACGACGTCTATGGTAAAAATTTTTGGAAAGTATAATTTTTCATTACACTTCATGTGTTTTAAATCATTTTTCATTTTGTTTCACATAAAATTCGGGGTTCATATAGCGTGTAGGACTTTAAGTTAGAGAAAGAGATCAAGTGTATATAACTGAGGAATCGATTGAATTTGAAATAAGGTTGTTTCCTACCAACATTTTCCTGAATTGCCATGTTTGTCAAATATGTGCTTTCTTCTGGAGTTTCTATCTCGACAAGCTTTGCCCAAAGCGCCAAACAGTGTCTCTTGAAAAAAAAATTCTATAAAATTCACATTTTTAGACCTTGTATTAATCATAATTATTTTACTTCTACAAAACGTCAAAACATGTGAAGCTATAGTTTGGTAAATTAATATCAAATTATTTTTGGATTGCTTAGCATTACAATTTTGGATGTATTCTATTTTGGTTAACGATGTGTTTAATCTAAAATGAAGTCGTTGTCAAATTCTGTATTTTATTTATTGATAATTTAAAATTACTAAAAATCTGTTCAAAGTAATTGCTGTACAAAACAAACGGTACTTTAACTTGCCCTACGAGCCTTTTTCTTCCATCATGTATATATAATATAACAAGGTCTTAGCAGGATAATTTGTGCAGTTAATGTAAAAGAACATATCACCACCGATAATATGTTTAAGAGAACAAAATGTACTGTCAAAATCGCGATGCATGAATAAGCAAACAAAACACCTCTATGTGTACCGTCACACATTCTCTTGTAATCAAGAATTCATGACGGGAACGTCTAGGGCAATTATGCTTCGGTGATTTGATCAAGTGATAAATTGAAATGCATTTATATGTATATTTAAAAAAATAGAATAAGTCCAAGAATCATTTAACATGCAACACCCGAAATATTTTATTTTCCTATATACATATATTACATTTGATATTATTAAAAATCGTAATTTTGTCGCCTTTTACCCCCCCCCACACATTTCCCTCCTCACTCTACCCCCTTTTCCCACGTAAAACAACGTCACGTGTTAAGAGAAAAATAAAGCATGGCAAGAAAATTATTTCATAATGTAAGAATTATTTATTTTTCAGAAACTAATACAGTATTGCAATCGTTTGTTGGTGTTATGTAAATCCAATGCGACTTATAAAATACGTTTTGGATAGAATAAATCTTTTTTTTGTGTTTTGACATGCCACCTTTTCACTGCAATAAAGGCTACCTCCAATTTTCTTTATATTTTTTATAAGAAGAATGAAAATTGCATGATATATGTAAAAAACAATGAATTTCATCATGTACTTTTTTTTAATTTGTAAATTTCTTTGTTTATTGGAGAGTTTTAGTAGAACAAATGGTCCAAATCTTGACAGTGTCCCCATTTGACTACAATAAAGGCAAGGTAACAAAATCTTATTCTTATTTTTCTAAGCATAAATCATACAAATATATTTCCAAGAATGAAAATTTTTTTTCACTCCGTTTTCGTTATTTTCAACTAGATCGGGCCTCGTTAAATACACTTCACAAAGAATTTTAACGATATCTATAAGACTGCAGCCTCGTAAACATTAAAGAACTTAGCAAAATAAACCAGTTGAACACGGTCCATCCTTTCTCATCTATCTTTTTTAAAAGACAAACTTGTTTTTGATTGAACCAGTAACATTTAAGAGAATATCGATCTATTTCATTCAAATATACTGTAGAAGCACAGATTTTCGTGGGCATAAAATTTCGTTGTTTTGTCTTCAAAAATAGTTTCGTGACCATTTATTTCGTTGTTGTGATAGTAACCCTATTCAATATATAGTCATATAAAATTTCGTGTGAGATTTAATTTCGTTGAATATTGTTAACAACGAAATAAATGAAATTTAATCCCCCACGAATATAATACGGTCAACGACAGGTAAGTGTCTTATAATTTATTTTTATACACTCTCTATTTTTGAAAAGTTTAATTAACGTACTGTTTACAGCTCCCATAGCTATTCAAAGGCAAAATACATGCATACCTTAAAAAATCGCAATTTTATGTGACACGTATTTATCTTCATCTGTTTTACATTGTATTCAAGCACAGACTATGTTACTTAAGAAGGGAAAAACATCATTGTCAAATTTTTTTTTTACTGTAAATGCATCCTACTTACGAATACCTACTTGAGTACTTTAAATTCAAATTAAACACTGTTTTTAGAGTCAGCATGTATTATTGTTTAACATAAAATAAAAGAGTTAATAATCATCTTTGGTATATTTTTCAATTATGCTAATGACATTACCTGTGCTTCTAAGATCGCTAATTTATTCTTCATAAGAAGATAATGCGATTTGCCAAATTCGATCCATTGCGGGACACCTAAAACGAAAGTATTTCATTAGAATAGCTTAACGTAATAAAACAAGAACATTTATAAAACATACACTGGTCTAGAGAACAATTCAAACTCGTTATCATTTTAACGACGATGTTCGAATATGGTTTCGGATAGTATCCGATTTATTCTATGAATAAGGACAGTTGAAGACTTGTTTGAATGGAGAACTGCACAAATCCTTCGGATGGTAAAAGTCCATTTGCAGACCTGGTTGCATAACATTTCTTAGATCCACGATGGTAGAAGAATATTGTACAACCCGGTCGCTTAAAGCACCTTGAGCTACAGACTTTGAATCTGCTTATATTCCCCTATAATGTCAAGGGTTGGTCTTTTGTTATCATTTGCAGACACTCGTGAAAAGTCCGAAAATTCTTTGAAAGCACTGAATACACAAGCATTATATTGTGATAGTATAATTATAACAAAGACAGAAAAGGAGATATCCATTTTGTTTTCTGAGTTTTCATAAGGATCAAAAGAAATGACAACGCCAAGTGAAAATAACAAAATGAATTTTGAATCTCAATTATTCAGTGCAAATCATATACCATCATGCCTGCATATGCTGAGAAATTGATTTCCTCTAAACTAATTGTTAAAGGTTTTAGTAATTGAAAGGTAACGTATTCTCTATACTGTATCATCGTTTTACTAATGGCGTGACAGTTTGCTTGATAGGGCGTGTTAAGATTATATGCTTATTATACCCGCACTTTCTAAAGAAAGTTCGGGTATATTGTTGTTACTCATGTCCGTCTGTCACACTTTTCTTCCCTGAACTCCTCCTATATTTTACACAGTAGCTTAATCATCTTTTGGGAGATGGTTTGTGGGGTCATGTAGATGTGCAGTAAGGTTTTGGAATTTCGATTTTGCCCCGGGGGGTCAAATGGGGGTCGAAAATATGACGTTTTTTGTGCAAAAAGCCCCGTCTTCCCTGAACTCTTCTACATTTTACTCAGTAGCCTAACCAGCTTTTGGGAGATGGTTGATGGGGTCATGTAGATGTGCAGTAAGCTTTCGGAATTTTGATTTTGCCCCAGGGGGTCAAATGGGGATCGAAAAATGACGTTTTTTAAGCAAAAAGCTCCGTCTTCCTTGAACTCCTCTTACATTTTACTCAGTAGCCTAACCAGCTTTTGGAAGATGGTTGGTGGGGTCATGTAGATGTGCAGTAAGGTTTTGGAATTTTGATTTTGCCCCAGGGGGTCGAATGGGGTTCGAAAAACTACGTTTTTTAAGCAAAAAGCTCCGTCTTCCCTGAACTCCTCTTACATTTTACTCAGTAGCCTAATCATCTTTTGGGAGATGGTTGGTGGGGTCATGTAGATGTGCAATAAGGTTTCGGAATTTCGATTTTGCCTCGGGTGGTCAAATGGGGGTCGAAAAATGACGTTTTTTGTGCAAAAAGCCCCGTCTTCCCTGAACTCCTTCTACATTTTACTCAGTAGCCTAACCAGCTTTTGGGAGATTGTTGGTGGGGTCATGTAGATGTGCAGTAAGCTTTCGGAATTTTGATTTTGCCCCAGGGGGTCAAATGGGGGTCGAAAAATGACGTTTTTTAAGCAAAAAGCTCCGTCTTCCTTGAACTCCTCTTACATTTTACTCAGTAGCCTAACCAGCTTTTGGAAGATGGTTGGTGGGGTCATGTAGATGTGCAGTAAGGTTTTGGAATTTTGATTTTGCCCCAGGGGGTCAAATGGGGTTCGAAAAATGACGTTTTTTAAGCAAAAAGCTCCGTCTTCCCTGAACTCCTCTTACATTTTACTCAGTAGCCTAATCATCTTTTGGGAGATGGTTGGTGGGGTCATGTAGATGTGCAATAAGGTTTCGGAATTTCGATTTTGCCTCGGGTGGTCAAATGGGGGTCGAAAAATGACGTTTTTTAAGCAAAAAGCCCCGTCTTCCCTGAACTCCTTCTACATTTTACTCAGTAGCCTAACCAGCTTTTGGAAGATGGTTGGTGGGGTCATGAAGATGTGCAGTAAGCTTTCGGAATTTTGATTTTGCCCCAGGGGGTCAAATGGGGGTCGAAAAATGACGTTTTTTAAGCAAAAAGCTCAGTCTTCCCTGAACTCCTCTTACATTTTACTCAGTAGCCTAATCATCTTTTGGAAGATGGTTGGTGGGGTCATGTTGATGTGCAGTAAGGTTTTTGAATTTCGATTTTGCCCCAGGGGGTCAAATGGGGTCGAAAATGATGTTTTTTATGCAAAAAAGCTCCGTCTTCCCTGAACTCCTCTTTCATTTTACTCAGGAGCCTAATCATCTTTTTGAAGATGGTTGGTGGTGTCATGTAGATGTGCAGTAAGCTTTTCGGAACTTTGATTTTGCCCCGGGGGGTCAAATGGGGGTCGAAAAATGATTTTTTTTAAACTAAAAGCTCCGTCTTCCCTGAATTCCTCTTACATTTTACTCAGCAGCCTAATCATCTTTTGGAAAATGGTTAGTGGGGTCATGTAGATGTGCAGTAAGGTTTTGGAATTTTGATTTTGCCCCAGGGGGTCAAATGGGGGTCGAAAAATGATGTTTTTTATGCAAAAAGCCCCGTTTTCCATGAACTCCTCGTACATTTTACTCAGGAGCCTAATCATCTTTTGGGAGATGGTTGTTGGTGTCATGTAGATGTGCAGTAAGGTTTCGGAATTTTGATTTTGCCCTGGGGGATCAAATGGGGGTCGAAAAATGACGTTTCTTATGCTAAAAGCTCCGTCTTCCCTGAACTCCTCGTACATTTTATTCAGCAGCCTAATCATCTTTTGGGACATGGTTGGTGGGGTCATGTAGATGTGCAGTTAGGTATTGGAATTTTGATTTTGCCCTTGGGGGTCAAATGAGGGTCGAGAAATGACGTTTTATATGGAAAAAGCCCAGTCTTCCCTAAACTATTTTTTCATTTTAAACTGGTCTTATCCTCTTTTGGGAGAGTTCACTCTTTTGAAATTTTGTTAATGAAATGTGAAAGTCAAATCCCTTCTCAATGAAAAGGAAATGCAACATTAATGAAAACTAAGTTAAACTTCAAGGTCAAGGTCACAGAGTCAAAAAGTCATGATACATTTGGAAAGGTCTTATCACAGGTAATATGAATGCCCTTTCATTTATCTTTCAAAATGATCAATTCAAAGCAATTAATTTGTTTATGAAATTAGGTCAAACTTCAAGGTCATAGGTAATAAAAATCATAATGTATTAGAATTTTATTGTCCCATTTTATACTAATACACATGTTTAATATAAAAGTCCTGTCTTTTCTCATTCAAAATATATGACCATGATGACTTAAGGTTAAATTTATTGAGACAGATGGGTAGATTCATTGACAAACAAATGAGATTTAATGAACCCTACCTTTAGCGAAAATGGGGGACAATAAATGTCTTTGCTGTTCTTGAGAAGAAGATTTATGTTGGAAAAATTCCCTGCATATTTAAATGTAAATTGGTTGAAATTGGCCCAGTGGTTCTTACGAAGTTAATGTGAAAAGTTTGCAGACAAACAGATGGACAACAGAAATAAATACATTTCAGAAAACAGTATGCTTATAAATAGTTAATCAAGGTGCTTTGGGTAGCAAAATAAAGCTAAACTGGTATATCTAATTCATCCGCAGAGCTTAGTATATTTTAATATGCACAACCTTTCCAACTCTTATCAAAATTATTTTTTAAAATTTATATCACCATGTCTCATTCAAGGGAGAACTACAGATATGACCAGATGTATATCTGTTGAATATAAAATATGTACATGTATACTGTGTTTTTTGAGTAATTTGTTTGTTTGTTGTGACAGCAACTGTTATGGCAGCTTTTGGCAAAGGTTGAAGTTCCTCAAATGTAAGTCAAACTCCAAGGTCAAGGTCAAAAGGTCAAGTTTGTTGGTATCAAAGGGAAAGTCTTGTCACAAGGAATACACATGTGAAAAAAGAGAGAAATCCCTAGAACTTCCTCACCTGTTCAATAGTTATTGCCAAGGTTAAAGTTAAATTGAGTTCAACTCTAAAGTCTAGGTCAAAAATAATTATACCTGTTGAAAGTTCACAATGATTACACATGTTAGAGCATGAAAGTCCTAGCACCACCTGTTCAAAACTTAGGCCAAGTTTTAGGTATTTTTATTGTAAAGTAGTGAGAACTCCAAGGTCAAGAGATAGAAGAGGTAGAGAAAATTGGTGGTACCCATTAAAAGTTTTTGCCAAAAGAAATTTACCTATGAAATATTGAAGCCATGTGTATAGCCCAATCCACTTAAAACTTATGGGCAAGGTTAAAGTTTCTGTGGACAGACAAACATACATCAACATAGGAAACAAAATATGTATGTATAGTCAAATGAAAAAAAATTCTACTATTATGGAGTCATAAGATCAATTGTCATTTCAGGTACAAGGAGTCAGTGGCTAGGGAGATCAGACACCCCCCTAGAATTAGCAGTTATTTAAATAAGACTATGTACTGTAAAGAATAAAAATGACTTTGCACATCCTCCCCTAAGAAAACAGTGACTCCACCATCATTGTTTTTATTATAATATTTCATTTGCTTCTCAGGAAATCTTGGGCTGATTTTTTTGACTGAAGTGTAACACCCCCCCCCCTCTTTCTGAAAAAAAACAAATTCTGGATCTGCGCCTGATATATTGAATGTCCGCAACGGGAGATAACTTGACAATGTGATATTTGTCAATTGTGCTATGATCTTTGACCCTTTTTGAACTTCAACCTAACCATTTGCATTTATTTATTTTTATGCAATCTATACTAAATCTTGTACTTACAATGTCATAGGTCGTGACAACGAATTCATGAAATATAATCCATATAATCCAATTAAAACACAAATGACTTTAACTGACCACACTGCATCGTGGCGCACATACATGTGCTAAATAATCTCATTCGACAAACCTTTGCTGATTCCAATGCCAGATATAAATCGGCCAATATGTCAGAGTCATATCTATAAATATGATAATGGGTGACGCAAACCCAATGTGAATGTAGAAAATAAGATGTTCGCACGTAAAACTGTTAAGTACAAGAAAAAATTTCAAACTATCATAATAAACTATGTTTTAACATAACTTTGCCATCTAGGTCTATTTTTAAAAAATGTGAGAGTGTGTATGTGTGTGTGGGGAGAGAGAGAGAGAGAGAGAGAGAGAGAGAGAGAGAGAGAGAGAGAGAGAGAGAGAGAGAGAGAGAGAGAGGCATTGACAAATTAATAGGGTTGTATTTTCAATGGGTTTTTTTCCTTACCAAGTACTAAAATCAGTTTGCACATTTTGATAAATTCATCAAAAACGCTTTGTACTAAAATAATATTTAATGTCGTTGAGAGAGTAAATTTAAAAAGTTCCAAATTATGGGCAAAATATTTATCTGAATCTAATTAAGTAATTTACTTCAGTCATTAATTTAATTCTGTTATTTCAGACTGGTAATGAATTAAGTATTCAAAATACATTATATGAGGCTCATAGATCATATGGTCACCTGAAAATTTTATGTTCAATTTGACGAATACATGTACGGTGATAATTATAGAATTATTTTGACTTCTTCCTTGGAAAGTCCAATATGAAGGAGTGTGTATTTAGAGGCAAACACCATAGTGCGGGTATTACTGTCTCATGACAGCATCTAGTTATCATTTTATTCATTAATTGGATGTTCAATTTCAATGGCATCAATAATACTTTGCATATAAAACAAAGAACTTTATATAAATTAAAGTCTTTAAAAGATTTGTTTAAGCAAAATGATATTGGGTGCCCTACTATATATTGGCTTTTTTGCTTCGGGATCTTAAACGTTCAACCCGATTCTGGACTACATACCCTGTAGTAAGGTTTTCGTAAACATGTGAAACGAAATCATGTATGATATCATGTATAAGAATTTTTCTACAGGACCTTATTTTTGAATTTGATAAAACGAATAATTGGTTGGGCATACCGGGAGCATCAACGACAGTTGGAAACGATGTATTGGATTTATATGTAACAGTTTTTTTCCTTTATTGCTTTATGCAAATTATTATTATAAAATTCATCAATCAGGGCAATATAGAAAATAAGCATCAATGTTACAATTTTTTGAAT